>NC_045763.1:94898491-95201521 GCF_008692025.1 Phocoena sinus
GTTGGATTGGGTTATAATTTCACATGGCACCTCAGCTGTGCTTCACTCCAGAATCAGCTTCTCTTCCCAGTTCAACATCAAGTAGCTGAAAGGCTTAAGCCAGTTTTTCTGTTCTGGTTGCTGAGCCCAAAGGACAGGAAATCATTACAGGAAAAACATTTCTAGCAAAGGTCACTGTAATAGAAAATTACATCAATCACCTCGAGGAAAAAAATACATTTCAATTGATGTCATCCCTCCATGGGATAGCATCCATTTTAGTTTCTGACTTGGGTTTTTAAAAGTTAGTCTAACTTTTGGAGAAAGCGCATCAAAAAGTAACCATGCCTTCAACAGTGATTTCAATCTTTTGAAAAGGAAGTGATGGTTATTAGCTATTTCATGTCAGAAGCTAAATGGTTACCGGCTTAGAAGAGGAAGAGATTGTTTTGGGATGTACTCCAATGGAATGGTAAAAGGAGCATTCCAGAGCTTTCAGAGTTAGAAGATGAAGTGATTAGTTTTTCAGCATACTGTCTTACATGATTGAAATGTGGCAGATACACAGCTTAAAGATAGTGATAATTTTTTCTACCTATTTTAAGTAAATGCCATTTACTTTCTAAAAATGCCTTATAGTCCTGTCTCAGTATCCATGGGATATTAGTTTCAGGACCCCTTGCAGCTACCAAAATCTACAGATGATAAAGTCCCTTACTGTCCCCTCTCTATCCATGGATTCAACTGACTGTGAGTTCCGTCTGTGGATATGGAGGGCCAACTGTATTAACTTGACTTTACTCTACTCAGTCCAGACCCCTTTCCCCCAAATATTTCCAAATCTAGACAGTGGCTGAAATAACTTCTCAATCATCTCCTATACAAAACTATATAGAATATTTAACACTGATATTAAGTGAAGATTTATCATGTAGGCAAATTGCTGCAAATGATTCTATCTGAATAATCAGCCTTAAGAGGCCAGGGTGTCCCCGACTCCCAAACTATACACATATTCCAGCCTTGGTCTCTGGGCCTTCCTTTCCCTTATAGGCAACCAAAGTGCAAAGTCTCATCACTACAGCTTGGAAAGTACTTGCTTGAACTCTAAGAACAACTTCTATCTGCCCTATTGCAATGAATCCTAAAGTGTGGTCCCCAGACTAGTAATATCAGCGTCACCTAAGAGACTTCAGGCTTCACCTCAGACTTACTTAATCAAAAACTCTGAAAGTAGAGCCCAGCAATCCATGTGTCTGCAAGTTCTCCATGTGATCTGGATGTACACTAAAGTCTGAGAACCATGGCCCATTTGAATCAAATAAAGAATGGGTCCCACCTTTCTCTTCTCTACCCAACAGCCCTGGGCCCCTGGATCTGATGCAAATGAAAAAGATTATTTGAGAAAATGTGCTGGAAGGAATGGCTGGAGAGGTTCTAGGGCTCAGCTAAAAGTTCTATTTCACTGGCACAGGAAGCTTCTGTTTCCCATTGCCAGGTTCAGAAAAATAAGCAGGCCAATGGTCATCACAGGCAAACCCCTACCAAATCTGCAAGGATTTACACTGGGGAGTAAGTCTATCTTGTACAGTGGTCTGGAAGCACAGTAATCACTTTAATCTGGCAGGATGTAAACTGAACTGGGTGGGCTGTTTGATCATAATACCTCACAATGCTTCTTCAGGGCCTTACTTGGGTCCACTATACAGTTGACCCTTAAACAACAGAGGCTTGAATTGGGTGGGCCCAATTATATGCATAGTTTTTTCAATAGTAAATACTACCAGACTACACAATCTGCAACTATTTGAATCTGAGGATGTGGAACTGTGGATACAGAGGGACCACATACACTAAAGGCTAACTATAAGTTATACTCAGAGTTTTGACTGCCAGGAAGGTCAGCATTCCTAATCTTATGTTGTTCAAGGATCAACTGCATTCAGCAAAGAAGTAAAACGAAGCAACTTGCAAAGTGTTGTCCCAAGGATGGCCTGGCTCTCCATATGCTCACCACAATGTTTTTCTCCCTGTGTCTTGAGGCCAGGGGAGTCAAGCCAGAACAAATGAGTTCATATTTATATTATCATGAGGAGATGAAGGCAATTGGGAAGAACCACAACCTCTTGTAATTTAATAGCTAGTAAACTTCTTCAAGTGGGGAAGGTTTCTGAAAATTCTCTTTTCTCTATAATTTGTATATTCTTATTACAAATATCACTCCCACCCCACCTCCAGTCATAGAGATCCTTTCATATTAAAACGTGTTATTTCATCAGTTATTAGAGATTCTGCCCAAAATGTCTTCTCATCAGTTAGGTTTATTTATCTTATCTACATTTTTATGCTTTGACTAGATTTTGTAAATGTTTTCTCTCATGGTACTATGTTAGGTCAGAAAACCAACATACAAAAAAGCCTTAGCAGAATTATAGCATACCCACCAAAAGGAAAACTTTGGTTTTAGTAATTTTTTCCATATTAGAAAGGAATGAAAAATGCTGCTGAAAAATCTCAGTGCCAAAGAGATACTGTAATATGTGCTGTGGTGGAATTATATTGAGTTTTCTGGGAATTTAGAAGAATAAGTTTCAGCTTATCGTATGAGCAATATCATCCTCAAAACTAATGGCAACAAAACATTTGCATTCCAAAGCCAAGGGAAATTCCATTTTGAGAGCCAAAGGAGATGCAGACAGAGCCTCGGGTTCCTCCTCTCTTGGATCTGACTTAATACCACTTTTAGTTCCATCACTGGGGAAGGAAGGAATGATGTGGAGTAGACTATGCCTTTGTAAGGGAGGAAAATATCAATAATATTTCACCTACCCTTCTGAGTTCTTATATGAGACCCCTGTAATAAAACGTAAACAGAAGTTTATTAACACATATACCTCATATATGCATGGGAGATACAAAGGGAAGAATGATTAGCTCCCCAAACTAGCTTAGAATTCAGACTGAAATACCATCTGCATACTGAAAGAGGAGGAGGAAGGTAGGCCTCTTAGGGGAAACTAAACGATTTTTAGGAAAGTTGAATGGGCCCTTTAGATGGGAGTTACGGCTGTGATAAAGTTTATCTGGGTGTGGTGTTGACTTCTAGTCTCTTCTCCTGTGATGAGAATCAATCGTTCCTGATTGATGAAACTCCAGGGAGAGGATTTATGACAATCCAGTTTTTTATGGAGGACTTGTCTTTAGGCAGATAAAGGGAGTTCAGAGAGAGCCTCTCCCTGAAATTTCTGTATTTCAAATACCTACAGCTCAACATAACAAATATACCAAAATGGCATATTTTGTAGTGACATGTTCTGAACTCCTGTAGTCATATATTGGGGTGGTATATTCTCCTACCCTTCACTTTCCTATCTTGACCTCTCTTCAACTGGCAGAAATCTCAAGATGTTTCCAAGATGGTTCTTTCTAGGTCTCTAAACTTGATGTGGGAAGATTCATGCTCTTTGGTCTTATGGTGGGAACATTTATCCTTAGGGTGGGGTATTCACTTTCCAGATTCCTTCCAAAGCTCCTAAAATCCAAATATATAGGGTAGAGATAATAAGTAGTATTTGTGAATGTTGGACAAATCTCTCTACAGGCAACAGAAGATCTTAATCCATAGTCAGACTGGGAAGACCTGGGGACCATTGTCTTTCTCTGCCCATTGACTTATGTATAGTGAGCTAGAATGATGGTTTGGCCCCAGGTGAGATCTGTTTCAAACCCTGGGCAAGATGTCATAAATATTGGATTATGTCTTTTAAAATTTTAGGGAGCTTTCTATTCTAGAAAAGAGAATTACCAAAAATTTTCTAGTGTACCAGTCTTGTCAAAACATCTGCCAGAATAACTCCTTGTTCTCCTTTTACCAAGAGAGAATGCTATCACTCTTATCCACCCAATGGCCGGGCAGGTCCCACTGGTCAGTGAGACTCTGTTGGGATCCCAGCATAACTTTGAAATGCAACGAGAGATGTTCTCCTGTGGAAATACCTATAATCCTAGTACAGATGCTGTCATCTTTTCTTCTTTCCACACTCAACTGCTAATGCCTTTGGGGAAACAAGATATCTTAGAGAATAGCTATCAGCTGAACATTAGTCTACTTACCTTGACATTAGATAAGGACTGGGTTACGTAAAACAAGAGAGTTGATTCCATAAGGAAATTCAACGTCCTTACCACTCTTGGACAATAAACATTAGAATTTAAATACAGTGTTCCCACAAAGGACCTTTCACTTGCCTTGAAATTCTACTGTGAAAAATATTCATGTACAAATAAGTGAATATTTTTAACAAATTTGACTTGCAAAGACACAAACCTTTGCTTTCCTTCTTTTCTGAACATCTCAGTTTTCTGTGTTAGCCCCTGAGAACCACATTTAAAAAAGGAAATTCATGAGAACTGACTTTCTAAATGTTGCTGTATTCCCCCTTAGAACCAAAATGAAAGTAAAAATTATTATGGTTACTCAACAATCTTAGTGTACTTGGATAATATTTTGAGATATGTATTTTCTGTCCTTTATCATTTCCCTTTGTTCCCTTCCATTTTGGCAGTTAGCTGGTTCTGTTCCACATTGCCTTAGGGTCTACATGTGGTAAGTAGCAAAAGTGATGTAAAGAAGATGACTTTGTAGTTACGTGTGGATTCCAGAGTCAACATGCCCTGGTTCTAAGTCTCACTGGCTATTTAATAGCTGTGTGACCTTGGATAAAATATTTAACTCTCTGTTCCTCAGATTTTTATCTGCTATATATAAATAATGATGATATCAGTCTCATAAAGTTTTAATATTGAGATGCTATATTTAAAAGGATTTAACCATGCTTTAAAATGGTAATGCTAATCATTGACACTTATAGAGCACTTACTTTGTGTTTGATACTGTTCTAAGATACATAGTGACTCATTTAATATATGCAGGCATCCTGTGCTTTAGGTATTATATACTAACACCACCACCACCATCATTATCATTCTTAAAGAGATGAGGAAATGATGGCATACCACAGTTGATTGGCTGCAGTTTTGATGAAGTTGGCTGGGATCAGATGACTCCACTCCAGGCTATAGGGTAGGTTCAGGACTGCTCCAAGCATTTGTTCTTGGAACTGTTGCTATCAGAACTTGTACTTCTCATAGTGAATCATAAGAACACAACAGAAAAAGCCATATTCAATAACATTTAAAATCTCTGCTTGTGTCACATCACTATTAAGACAGGTGGCAAAATCTTAAGGAAGTAAACTCTGCTGGCCATCAGGCCTCGACAAAGGTGAGAAAGTACAATGTTAATGAGACAAAGAGGATGAGAATTAAAAGCATTAAACCACTCTACCATATAGAGAAAATAGATATGCAAAGAAGTATTTATAATATGATACAATGAAGTCACATTTAAACTGAATGTTAGAATAGAAAGTCAGTGAGTCAGAGGAAAATTGTATATAGTTTAAAAAATTTCCAGAAAACCCTTTAGGAAGACACCTTTGTTGAAGACTGAGTCATTCATAAAATCCTACTATGAGAGGCTTCTCTTCAGTGTGGGAAGACATCATTGTTTTATCGGTCGATCACCAAATCAAATATAAGCCTATGTACAGGGGTCATGTTGAATGAACCCAGCATGATGCTGAGATCCTACTTTCTGAGATGTAGGTAATTGAGAACAGCTAAGGGAACCAGGCTACGAACTCGTGCTCATTAGGGACATTTGCTTTGAAAGGAAGGGAATATGCCTGGGTACTATAAAACCATCCTCTGTTTAAAATAAATATTTTCCTCAGATTGGTTCAAGATGGCAGAGTAGAAGGATGTATGCTCACTCCTTCTTGTGACAGCACCAGAATCACAACTAACTTCTAAACAATCACCAACAGGAAGACACTGGAACTCACCAAAAAGATACCCCACATTTAAAGACAAAGGAGAAACCACAATTAGATGGTCAGAGGAGTGCAATCACAATAAAATCAAATCCTATAACCGCTGGGTGAGTGACTCAAAAACTGGAGAACACTTATACCACAGAAGTCCACCCACTGGAATGAAGGCTCTGAGCCCCATGTCAAACTTCCCAACCTGGAGGTCTGGCAACAGGAGGAGGAATGCCTAGAGAATCAGAATGCCTAGAGAATTATATCAGTGGGATATAATTGCAGGACTTGACAATATTGGGGTAAAAAGAGACTCCACTCTTGGAGGGCACACAAAAAGTATTGTGCCCATCAGGACCCAGGGGAAGGAGCAGTGACCCCATAGGAACTGAATGAGACCTATCTGCTAGTGTTAGAGGATCTCCTCCAGAGGTGGGGGTGGTTGTGGCTCACCATGGGGACAAGGACACTGGCAGCGGAAGTTCTGGGAAGTACTCCTCGATATGAGCCTTCCCAGAGTCCGCCATTAGCTCCAACAAAGACCCAGGTAGGCTCCAGGTCTGGGTAGCCTGAGGCCAAACAACCAACAGGGAGGGAACTCAGTCCCACCCATCAGCAGACAAGCAGATTAAAGTTTTACTGAACTCTGCCTACCAGAGTAACATCCAGCTCACCCACCACCAGTCCCTCCAATCAGAAAGCTTGCACAAGCCTCTTAGACAGCCTCATCCACCAGAGGGCAGACAGCAGAAGCAAGAAAATTACAATCTGCAGCCTGTGGAAAGAAAGTCACATTCACATAAAGATAAACAAAATGAAATGCAGAGGACAATGTACCACATGAAGGAACAAGATAAAACCCCAGAAAAACAATTAAATGAAGTGGACATTGGAAATCTTCCAGAAAAAGAATTCAGAATAATGATAGTGAAGATGATCCAGGACCTCAGAAAAAGAATGGAGGCAAAGATCAAGAAGATGCAAGAAATGTTTAACAAAGACCTAGAAGAAGTAAAGAACAAACACCTAAACAGAGATGAACAATAAAATAACTGAAGTGAAAAATACACTAGAAGGAATCAATAGCAGAATAACTGAGGCAGAAGAATGGATAAATAACCTGGAAGACTGAATGTTGGAATTCACTGCCATGGAACAGAATAAAGAAAAAGGAATGAAAAGAAATGAAGACAGACTAAGAAACCTCTGGGACAACATTAAATGCAACAACATTCACATTATAGGGGTCCCAGAAGGAGAAGAGAGAGAGAAAGGACCCGAGAAAATATTTGAAGAGATTATAGTCAAAAACTTCCCTAACATGGGAAAGGAAATAGGCACCGAAGTCCAGCAAGTGCAGAGAGTCCCAGGCAGGATAAAGCCAAGGAGAAACACGCTGAGACACATAGCAATCAAATTGACAAAAATTAGAGACAAGAAAAATTCTTGAAAGCAACAAAGGAAAAATGACAAATAATATACAAGGAAACTCCCAAAAGGTTAACAGCTGATTTCTCAGCAGAAACTCTACAAGCCAGAAGTGAGTGGCATGATATACTTAAAGTGATGAAAGGGAAGAAACTACAACCAAGATTACTTTACCCAGCAGGCATCTCATTCAGATTTGATGGAGAAATCAAAAGCTTTACAGACAAGCAAAAGGTAAGAGAATTCAGCACCACCAAACCAGCTCTACAACAAATGCTAAAGGAGCTTCTCTAAGTGGGAAACACAAGAGAAGAAAATGACCTACAAAAAAAACCCATTACAATAAAGAAAATGGTAATGGGAAAGTACATATCAATAATTACCTTAAAGATGGATGGATTAAAGGCTCCAACTGAAAGATACAGGCTCGCTGAAAGGATACAAAAATAAGACTCATATATATGCTGTCTACAAGAGACCCACTTCAGACCTAGGGACACATACAGACTGAAAATTAGGGGATGGAAAAAGATATTCCATGCAAATGGAAATCATAAGAAAGTTGGAGTAGCATTACTTTATCAGATAAAATAGACTTTAAAATAAAGAATGTTACAGGACACAAGGAAGGACACTACATAATGATCAAGGGATCAATCCAAGAAGAGGATATAGCAATTATAAATATATATGCACCCAAAATAGGAGTACCTCAATACATAAGGCAACTGCTAACAGCTATAAAAGAGGAAATTGACAATAATAGTGGGAGACTTTAATACCTCACTTACACCAATGGACAGATCTTCCAGAGAGATAATTAATAAGGAAACACAAGATTTAAATGACACAATAGACCAGATAGATTTAATTGATATTTATAGGACATTCCATCAGAAAACAGCAGATTACACTTTCTTCTCAAGTGCACTTGGAACATTCTCCAGGATAGATCATATCTTGGGTCACAGATCAAGCCTTGGTAAATTTAAGAACACTGAAATCATATCAAGCATCTTTTCTGACCACAACGCTATGAGATTAGAAATCAATTACAGGGAAAAAAGCATAAAAGCCAAAAACACATGGAGGCTAAACAATATGTTACTAAATAACAACGAGATCACTGAAGAAATCAAAGAGGAAATCGAAAAATACCTAGAGACAAATGACAATGAAAACACGATGATCCAAAACCTATGGGTTGCAGCAAAAGCAGACCTAAGAGGGAAGTTTATAGTTATACAAGCCTACCTCAAGAAACAAGAAAAAATTCAAATAAACAATCATCTAACCTTACACCTAAAGGAACTAGAGAAAGAAGAACAAACAAAACCAAAGTTAGCAGAAGGAAAGAAATCATAAAGATCAGAGCAGAAATAAATCAAATAGAGACAAAACAGTAGCAAAGATCAATAAAGCTAAAAGCTGGTTCTTTGAGAAGATAAACAAAATTGATAAACCATTAGCCAGACTCATCAAGAAAAAGAGGGGTGGGCTTTCCTGGTGGCACAGTGGTTGAGAGTCCGCCTGCCAATGCAGGGGACATGGGTTCGTGCCCTGATCCGGGAAGATCCCACATGCCGTGGAGTGGATGGGCCCGTGAGCCATGCTGCTGAACCTGCATGTCTGGAGCCTGTGCTCCACGGCGGGAGAGGCCACAGCGGTGAGAGGCCCGCGTTCCACAAAAAAAAAGAAAAAGAAAAAGAGGGAGAAGACTCAAATCAATAAAATTAGAAAAGAAAAAGGAGAAGTTACAACAGACACCGCAGAAATACAAAGCATCCTAAGAGACGACTATAAGCAACTCTATGCTAATAAAATGGACAACCTGGAAGAAATGGACAAATTCTTTGAAAGGTATAACCTTCCAAGACTGAACCAGGAAGAAATAGAAAATATGAATAGACCAATCACAAGTAATGTAATTGAAACTGTGATTAAAAATCTCCCAACAATCAAAAGTCCAGGACCAGATGGCTTCACAGGTGAATTCTATCAAATTCATTTAGAGAAGAGCTAACACCCATCCTTTTCAAACTCTTTCAAAAAATTTCAGAGGAAGAAACACTCGTAAACTCAGTCTATGAGGCCACCATCACCCGGATACCAAAACCAGACAGAGATACTACAAAAAAAGAAACTTACAGACCAATATCACTGATGAAAAAGATGCAAAAATCTTCAACAAAATACTAGCAAACAGAATCCAACAACACATTAAAAGGATCATACACCATGATCAAGTGGGATTTATCCCAAGGATGCAAGGATTCTTCAATATACGCAAATCAATCAATGTCATACACCATATTAACAAATTGAAGAATAATAACCATATGATCATCTCAATAGATGCAGAAAAAGCTTTTGACAAAATTCAACATCCATTTATGATAAAAACTCTCCAGAAAGTGGGCAGAGAGGGAACCTACCTCAACATAATAAAGGCCGTATATGACAAACCCACAGCAAACATCATTCTCAATGGTGAGAAACTGAAAGCATTTCCTCTAAGATCAGGAACAAGACAAGGATGTCCACTCTCACCACTATTATTCAACACAGTTGTGGAAGTCCTAGCCATGGCAATCAGAGAAGAAAAAGAAATAAATGAATACAAACTGGAAAAGAAGAAGTAAAGCTCTCATTGTTTGCAGATGACATGATACTATACATAGAGAATCCTAAAGATGCCACCAGAAAACTACTTGGGCTAATCAGTGAATTTGGTAAAGTTACAGGATATGAAATTAATGCATAAAAATCCCTTGCATTCCTATACAGTAACAATGAAAGATCAGAAAGAGAAATTAAGGAAATAATCCCATTCACCACTGCAACCAAAAGAATAAAATACTTAGGAATAAACCTGCCTAAGGAGTTAAAAGACCTGTACTCAGAAAACTATAAGATACTGATGAAAGATATCAAAGATGAGACAAACAGATGCAGAGATATACCATGTTCTTGGATTGGAAGAATCAATATTGTGAAAATGACTATTCTACCCACAGCAGTCTACAGATTCAATGCAATCCCTATCAAATTACCACTGGCATTTTTTACAGAAGTAGAACAAAAAAATCTTAAAATTTGTATGGAGACAGAAAAGACCCCAAATAGCCTAAAGCTATCTTTAGGGAAATAAATGGAGCTGTAGGAATCAGGCTCCCTGACTTCAGACTCTACTACAAAGCTACAGTAATCAAGACAATATGGTACTGGCACAAAAACAAAAATATAGTTTGGGGAAAAGAAAGCCCAGAGATAATCCCACACACCTATGGTCAACTAATCTGTGACAAAAGAGGCAAGGATATACAACAGAGAAAAGACAATCACTTCAATAAGTGGTACTGGGAAAACTTGACAGCTACATGTAAAAAATGAGATTAGAACACTCCCTAACACCATACAGAAGAATAAAGCTAAAATGGATTAAAGACCTAAATGTAAGACTGGACACTATAAAACACTTAGTGGAAAACATAGGAAGAACACTCTTTGACATAAATCACAGCAAGATCTTTTTTGACCCACCTCCTAGAGTAATGGAAATAAAAACAAAAATAAACAAAAGGGACCTAATGAAACTTACAATCTTTTGCACAGCAAAGGAAACTATAAACAAGATGAAAAGACAACCCTTAGAATGGGATAAAATATTTGCAAATGAATCAATGGACAAAGCATTAATCTCCAAAATATATAAGCATCTCATGGAACACAATATTAAAAAAACAAACAACCCAATCCAAAAATGGGCAGAAGACCTAAATAGACATCTCTCCAAAGAAGATATACAGATGGCCAAGAGGCACATGAAAATCTGCTCAGCATCGTTAATCATTAGAGAAATGCAAATCAAAACTACAATGAGGTATCACCTCACACCAGTTAGAATGGGCATCATTAGAAAATCTACAAACAGCAGATGCTGGAGAGGGTGTGGAGAAAAGGGAACCCTCTTGCACTGTTGGTGGGAATGTAAATAAATACAGCCACTATGGAGATCAACATGGAAGTTCCTTAGAAAACTAAAATCAGAATTACCATATGACCCAGAAATCCCACTACTGAGCATATACCCAGAGAAAACCATAATTCAAAGAGACACACGCACCCCAGTGTTCATTGCAGCACTATTTACAATAGCCAGGTCATGGAAGAAACCTAAATGTCCATCAATAGACGAATGGATAAAGAAGATGTGGTTCATATATACAATCGAATATTACTTAGCCATAAAAAGGAACGAAATTGGGTCATTTATAGAGACGTGGATGGACCTAGAGACTGTCATACAGAGTGAAGTAAGTCAGAAAGAGAAAAACTAGTATCATATATTAATGCGTATATGTGAAATCTAGAAAAATGGTACAGATGAACTCGTTTGCAAGGCAGAAATAGAGACACAGATGTAGAGAACAAATGTATGGACACCAAGCGGGGAAAGTGGGGGCGGGTGGTGGTGGTGGGATGAATTGGGAGATTGGGATTGACATATATACACTAATATGTATAAAATAGATAACTAATAAGAACCTGCTGTATAAAAAGATTAAGAAAATAGAATTCAAAAAAAATTTTTTCCTCACTCTGTGTCTCTCTGTCTGTCTGTCTCTGTGTCTCTGTCTCTTTCTCTCTGACTCTGTTTATCCTCAATTTCCATCCATGGTACGATTAGTTGAATTTGTATTATTAAGTGAATGTTTAGTCTAGTAACTGGAGACGTATACTAGGAGGAGAAATGACTATCAACTAGACTACAAATCCTTCCTGGAGGAGAGAAAGCCTATGGATGTTTAGTGGATGCCTGCAAAGATAAGGCACTAGGCTGGCCTACAGTATATGAATCACAATTAAGCTGAAACTTAAAAATCGGCAGGGATTTAAATAGAAATATGAAGGAAGGGTATTCCAGGTGGAAAGAACAGTTTGAACAAATGCACAGAGGAAGGAAAATTAAATAACTGAGACGAATCCCAATTCATAATAAGTTAACGAATAAGAGTCAAGAATCAATTACCAGGGGGTTATTTTTACTGAAATATGTAATGTCATTCAGAGCTGATATTTACAATGGTAGAATGCTATTAGCAGAGGAGTATATTTAAACAATCATTAGGGCAAATTCTTTTAAATTATCGAAATAACAGTTTTAACAGTGGCTTAAAAAATTATTTTCAGAGTAACACCCCCATTTAAAAAATAAACTTTGACTCACTATAAAACCTGACTATGGGTCATCTATTTAAATTAAAGTATGTTTATTGAACACTAGATAACATTCCAACAATAAATTGACACCGTAGAAAAATATCAAGTTTAAAATAATTAAGGAAGCAAGCCTGGCATTAGGATTATAAGCTCTGATTTAATTTATAGAAAATAACAGTTGCCATTTTATAGTCAAACAAATATAAAGGGCTACTTGTACAGCATGCTGAGGCATCTAAATAAAAGCCGATTTCTCCACATGATTTGTATTTTACCTAAAAAGTAGATAAAAATCTGCATTTCCCAGCATTTCAAGGTGAATAATAATTCCAAAAAGTTCAAAATTTGAATTTCTTCAGGCATGAGGGTGGATACTAGGAGATATATATAGATTAGATATATATATAGAGTAGATATAGATATAGATGCTATAAATAAAGTATCACATAAATCTGATAATGCAACAAATGGCCTTACTATGTGTCTTGTTCTATGATTTGTAGGACCATTTAGTAAATTAACGTCCCTAAATCTCAAAATTCTGAAAGCAAAGCTCTCTACTATCCATTTTCTTTACATCTTTAATTATTAATCCAACAACAGAAAACAGACTTCTATTAATCAATATTTACTGAACTCTCAGAATCTACATGGCAGTTTTACATATTATAGGTGTTTAGGAAGCAAGGGTTTCCTCAATTCATGACATCTTTTATTTTCAAGATGACTCTCTTGAAATCTCAGTTTGTCTGCAATATTGAGGCCAATTTTCACTGAAAATCAACTCATTCCAATATTTGGTTAATGTCACTTTATTACATGACTCCAACTCTTTAGCAACTATAATAGCATAGTATCTATAATAGCATAGGAATACAAAGCTCAGAAATTGAAATTCAAAATCTTTTATTAAGAAGCTAGCATGTGGCCAGCTGGAATACTAGGAGCTGGAATACAACGATGAATAATATGAGATCCAGACTACGTCCTAAAAGAGCTGAAAAAAGTGAGTCACAATAGAGAATAAATAATCATAAGCCAATGTGAGAACTCTAATTAATAGAGATGGTTCAAAATGTTAAGAGCAGACAAACCATGGGGGGGTCACGGAAGATGTCATTAAAGAAGATGATAGATTAGCTTAAATTTAAAAGGAGAGCACAAGCTTTCCAGGTTGACAGGTGATCGGGAAAGATGCAGTTTCCTAGGATGCTAATGAATTTCTTTGTAGATTTATTTGCGTGTCATTCCCTCTTTTCCTCAGCAGTAAAACACCATATCCTTATTCTTTTTTTTCCCTCACAATATCTCAGCAGGGGATGATAACTTAAAGTAATACTGTAAAAATCCAACCATGAAGCAAGGGGGAAAGCTCACACTAGATGTGAAACTCATCTCCCTTATTAAGGTTTGGGGAATTGCTACATGGAGTATTTTTCCCCTTAGCAACTGGATCACTGTTTTTGTGAATTTATCGTTAAATTAAACACCATGAAATCATTCCAGACAGCAAATTTATTATTATTTGCATGTGCTTCTCTCTTGTTTTGGAGTCTCCTCTGTATTCTCAGATTGGGGTTAATTACTCATGATTTCTCCCTTTGTATTCATAATTTTTCTCTGGCAGTTTCACACTGTTATTATTGGGACTTCTTTTGTCCTGCTTAATTAAATGCTGAAAGGCTTCCAGTTGATTTTGCAGTCTGCTGAGGTAGCTAGATAATTTGCAGTCTAAATAAAATGTTCAGCCTTGACTCAACTTTCAAGACCCACTCTTGCAGGCAATGTGTATGAGATGATGCCATTGGTGTTATTCATCTGTGTTTAAAAGCAAACAAACAGACAAACGTTTCTTTAGGATAAGCGTCACTATCCTTCAGACAGAACCTTTCTTCTTGGGTTGTGGCTTTCTGTGCTTTCTTTATAATTCATTCAGTATTGAGAACTAATTGCCGTCATCACATTGAGTCACCCATGCTAAAGAAATAAAAACCAGCACTCCTTGGGTGACAGTGATAGTGCCAAAGCAGCAGGCAGCTCCATGTGTGAAGCAAATGAGAATGGCTCTGTGTCACCAAGGAAAATGGCCTCTTTGCAATGCCTATAAGAGTCAGTGCTCTAAGAAGTCAGCTTAACACACAGAAACACATTTCTGTAAGGTCAGCTTGAGAGAGTGCATTTCTCAAATAATTTTTTAAAAAAAGAAGTGAAAATGAGGATGCTGGATAGCATTTGGTGGGCATTTATGTAATAAATAACAGTATATGCTTATGCACACTTGCATTATTGTAGTAAATAACCAAAGCCCTGGGATGAAATGACTTGAAATCTGAAAGCCAATGGCCATTGCATACAGACCTAGGAAATATACAAATGGAGGTACTGTGGCTTTCTTACCACTTTGGGATCTTTAATGCACTGCTTAAGATTAATTAAAATAATAAAATGAAGCCCACAATTCTCATTTCTGTTCAGAAGAGGCACTGTGGAAATAAACAGACCTATATTTTTCCACAAGCACTTCCTACAGATTCGACACACTGCTGGTTTCTCTCCACAAGCCGTTTGAATCCATGGGCACTCTCTCTGAGTGCTCCTTTGTGATGGTGAGAGGGACTCTGTAGTGCAGCAACTGCTGCTGTTTACTAAACTCATCATCAGCTTGAAATGCATGCAGGAACCAAACAGGAGATTGGTTATCGATATGTGTGACATGGGAGTCAGCAGCCCTTTCAATGGAAAGACACCACCTCTGACTCCATTTGATCTTCAATATGGTTACATTAGGGTCTTTGAGAAATCTTATAATGTTCCCTTCAGCCTTTATGCAAAGTTAAACCTAATACATGGAATCTCACCTGCTAAATATTCATTGAATCGTTTCTATGATCCCAGGCATAACAGACATTATGAGAGACAAGGAAATATAGAACTTGATTCAAACCTTAAACAGGTTATAATTGAGTTAGAGAGCAGAACTACAACCAGAATAATGACATAAATAAAAAAATACATATCAAATAAGATTTCAGTTGTACATTTCATAATAAAAATAGAGGAATGTATCAATAAAGTAATAGGAGTCTCTAAAGCTTAAAAATCACCAAGGAAGGATAAAATCTTACTACTGCAAGTGTGATCCACAGCCCAGCACGTATCACCTGAGAGCTTGTTAGAATGCAGAATTTCAGGTCATGCACCAGATCTACTTCAGCAAAAAAATAAAACAAGATTTTAACAAGATTAAACAAGACCCAGGTGGCTTGCATTCACAGTAAAGTTTGAGAAACACTGGACCAAACTACAAGGCCCAAGTGGGCAGAAATCCTAGCTATATATTTCATGGCTGATCTCCAGTGACTAGTCTCCCAACATTGATAGGTGATCAATAAATGTTCATTAAAGAAACCAATGCGGTCCCTTGCTAAGCACATACAGCACAGGGGAAAATCCAGGGTACATAAAATAAAAAGGATGTACATGTTTTTAAAACGTCTAGAGAAGCCCCACTCTGGGCTGCAAAAGTAATATTTAGATTAATTAGAAGAGTCATTATTTGGTTTGAGAATATCATTTGAATTCTTGGGGATTGATATTTGAAATATAATTTAAGGAAAAGATACTTCTATTCATTAATCTCTATTAAATAATTAAAATTATTTCTAATATTTTAAATAAAAAGTTATCTTTTGATATGCATGTTCAAAAATAGAAAAATTATAAATGTATGATTTCAGAACATAAATTAAAATGGACTTTAGAAATATTTTGCTTTCATATAATTATCCTTTATTGATAAGATCCTATGAAAACGTTTTTTCTATTAAACTCTCAAAAGAATATTAACAAAAATATGACATCTCTTACTATGCTCATTACTGACTACATGAAAAGTTAGAGCTTTATAACGTTAGGAATGTAATCAAAAGGGCTTTAAAAAGCATGTCTGTCTAATTTTTATTATAGGGTTTCTATAACTGGGCATAACTTTGTGATTTTTTTTAAACGCTGAAAAATTCCAATATAAAAATCAATAAAAAACACGGAGAACATTATGTAAACATTCCTTGGGGGTCTCTGAGTGATGTCTGCTAACATAAAGAAGAGGCTGGTCTCAATCAGTGGCTCTCAACAATGACAACTCATTTTAACAGCCTGGATAGCTTACCAAAAATACCAGTGGGCAGGCCCCAGCCAGTCCTAAGTCAGAATTTCTGGGTGTAAAATTTACTCTCTGTCAGGTGAAGGAGGTCTGTCTATATTGTGTCAGTCCTGTATAGATTTTTTTATAATTACATTTCTCATTTATACACATTGTACATTATTATCAGTATTCATATTTAGCAGTAACTTTATTGGCATAAGCCATATAAGTACTTTGGCTAGGAATAAATAAAAGGCCCATTATGATAGAATTCAAAATCAATCTATAGTTCGTTTTTGTTGACTCTTCAAGAAAGACAAAAAGGATGTAGGACTTATAGGTCTTCATTAAGTTATAACTCTGAGCTCTGTCTCTGATTTTACTCTAAAATGTAGATATAGAGCTGTTAAAGGTGGATGTTGATGATTCTTTGCAAGCACACCTCTACAACTCACTTCATTTTAGAAATTCATTTTTATCGTCATTTCCTTTGGGGTAACAGCTTAGTGTGTCTGCATAAGTCTTCCATTAAGTCAGGAGTCAAAATTTTAAGGTAATAAAAATTATACACAGTAATAAAAGTTTAGTTATAATTTCTAATTATTCAACACTATTTACCAAATATTTATTGAGGGTTTGCCATGTGTCAGGCTCTGTCCTACGTATTGAGATATGACAGTGAAAATGGCAGACATGATCCATGTGCTCAAGGAGCATACTGTCTAGTCCTGAGAGGCAGGCAATACACAGCAGTAAATGAGATAATTTTTCAGGTAGTGGTAAGTGCTATGGAGAAACAAAACCGGACTAACGTGATCGTTACTGATAGGATGGGGTGGATGGTCAGGGAGGGCCTCCCTGACAATGTAACATTTGAGCTAAGACTTAATGACAAGAAAGAGTCATTCATAGGAAGATTACAAAAAAAATATTCCAGGCAGAAAGAATAGCTTATTGCAAACCTGTAAGATAGGAATGAGTTAGGCATTGTCAAAGAACAGGACCAAAGCTTATGTAGCTAGAGCAGAATGAGCAAGAATTTGAGTAACAATAAATCAATTGAAAGAGATAAGTAGAAACCACATGATGTGCCACTTCAGTCACCATAGTGGGAATTTGAATGTACGATCTTGTGTGTTCACTGAAGTGAGAAGCCATGGAATTTAAGCATTTGTGGGGAGATAAGGTAGGAAGAGCAGTGGGAGGATTAGGTGGTGGATAACATGTCTTAGATAATGAGTATCTGGGAATCTCTCTTGAATTTTGCATTGATTTTTATGGAAACAATTCCCTTTATAAATTTATTTGCTTTAAGTTGCCTTTTCTTGGCGTATATCCTTAAAATATTTTGTGAAACTTCTGCATTATCTTACATTCAATAAAATACACTCAGAGAGTTCAAAAAGCTTGCCAAAGGCCACAAAGCTGGTAAATGGTAAGACTTGGAGTTAAATTTGAGTTCTAAAACTTTAAGTTACATGTTCATTTTTGGTGATAAAAATAAATGAGAATAAAATGACAAAAACAAAACAAAACAAAAACCCCTCCTATTTAGTACACATTATAATTTCGATTCTGAAGATAAGCACTTATAAAAATGTCCTACAAGAATAATGTTCCGGAAAGCTGCAAAGTTCAAAATGTGAAAACTTTCAGTTCAAGGCAGTATGGTGATAACAATTTGTGATAAGCCCTATCCTAAGCCATCATTAAATTATCCATTCAAACCAAAGACAAAGACAAAAACTGTCAACAGCTCAAATTAAAACCAATGAAAGTGACCCATTTTCAGGATTCTAGGAGGAAGTCTGAACATCTCTGTTGATGCACAGAGCTTCTCAAGTCTCCAGGGAGGTGGGACAGGGATGAACAAGGAGCACAACATGGTAGGGGAACTAAGGGTGGATCTGGGTTCCCTGCAGTGATTAAATATACACTTTTGCAAGTCCTTTCCTTAACTATCTCTAAACCTTCATTAAAATACTAAAGTTATAGTCTAGGCTCCTACATCTCATGGGGATAAAAGCATTCCCCATGCTTAGGAAGAAGCAGACAAATGGAAAGTGGTTGTCTCCTCAAGATTAGAGTTGGGTAATTAGGCTATCACCAATGGAGGCATTTTGTCCCCAACACAACTGGCAATGAACAGGGATACCCTCAGAACCATCTGGAAAATACTGTGTGGGCACTATTTTCCAACACATGAGAGCCTGTGCCACCATAATTTGGACTACATGTGGATGTAGGAAGCCATATAGTAAATTGAAACCTGGAGCCAGACTGCCTGGGTTCAAGTCCCACTCTTCTACTTACTAGCTATGTAATCTTGTATGTCACACCTCTATGCTTAGATTGTGTTGTCCTTAAAATAAGAATAGTAATTGTGCATATTTCATAGAAGTAACGTGAAGACTATGTGAGTTAAGTATACACAGGGCATGGAAAAGTGTCTAGTACATAACTGCTATGTAAGCATTAACAATGATTATCATTTAGTATTAGTATTGCTGTTGATGTAGTTATGTAGCTCTGAGTCCTTAGGCTGAATAAATGTGTGCATTACAGACAGGGGCTAATAGAGCCCTGTATCTTCAGACTATAGATAGCAATTTGCAACTTTTATCTTTAATCTATTTTCCATATGAAAAACATAAATACACCTGTAGATTATTGATGAAAACATACATACTTTTCAACCTAAACCTCTCGATGCTTATTTATGACAAATGGAGCAAAATTAATGGGATAAGATACTATGTGTACCATAAACACCATAAAATTATATATAAGAGAAAGTCTTCAGCATGACTATTTTTATAATCTTAATACCTGATACCATGAACAAATTAAGCTTTAAAAAATATTAATTGACATGACAATAATTTAATGGATGCTTTTTGATTTTTTTTTAATAGACTAAGAGTCACATGCTAGGCAGACACCAAGTTCAAACATATTTAGCAAATGAGTCAGTGGACATACTTAAATGCCCAACAAATTGCAACACAAATCCTGGAAGCCATCAGTCAGGCCCACCATCTTCCTGGCTAGTATTAACTTAGGCCTTCACTGGTCTCTCCTACTCCTCCAGTTCAGCAGCCCTTCCCACTGGCTCATCCTAAGAATGGAAGCCATTGTAACTAAATGCCTGCTGCAACTGAAATTACCTCTGCAAGAAATTTTAAACCTTTGAGATGAGTACATTTATTAAATGAAATGGTAAAGACAGGATTTGAAGAAGGAAAATAAGACTCTCCTTTTCCCCCCATCAGAATGCCATGTCCTTCCTGAACTTTCACAGACCCTCTTTTCACTGAGTCCCAGAATCAATGGACTGTCCCACCTCAGTTCATACCTCAGTCAACCTGCTGCCGACCTTCACTCCTCCACACAGCCAGTGACCCTCCCAAGTCCAAATATGCCTACTAATCCCAAGCAAGGTAGTGAATCTCGGTAGATGTTTCCTCAGCTAACTCATGTTTCCAGCTGACTTCTGTTTCATAAATGTCTCAGCATTCACTTAGCTCTCTGCATTATCCTCGCCTCTGAGCCCCAGAGAATTTCCATATCCTCTTTTAGGCCCTAATGCAGTTTTATTCACTATATGATACACATTATTTATGGCATTATCTGTGGGCATTCCAAGCCATGATCTAGAAACTGAGAAACCAAGGCTAAATACGAGGTGGCCATGCTTTTGTGGACTTCACAGTTTAGCCAGGAAACAACATCTATGCAATTATTAAAACGTTATCTGTGCAATAAGAGTACCTGGGAGCACAGAGCAGACACTGACTGGAGAGGAGGTGGGGACCACTTCCTAAGAACTGACATTTGAGATGAGTCTAAAAGGACAAGACAAGTTCCATTAGTAGAAAAAGGCTGGGAGTGTAGTGGGTGGGATGGGAAAGACATGTTAGACAAGGAAATAATATTTATAAAATCCAAAAATATTACCGATTCCAGTAGTATTAGTTTTATAATATCTTTTACTGTGGAGATTCTCTACTTGTCTATCAGTATCTCTTTCTCACTTACCCTTGGCACAATTTAAAAATACAGCACCTACTTCTAGCTCCTATTCTTTGAGTTCTCACTCCGTCACAATAAAATATCCAATCAGTACATGCCTCTGGAAAATGAATAATTTAATAAAATGAATTCAAATACCTAGTTGGACATCTGAAACATAAAAAGAAAAGAATGTGGAACACATTCTGGATGGATCAAATATTTAAATATAAGAACGAAAACTGTACAATTATAAATGTGGAAAAAATGAGGAAATATTTTTTATAATCTTGGAGTGGGAATAGCCTAAATGTGACATCAATACCAGAAACTATAAAGACATTTAACCAATTTGATGAAATAAAAATTAGATACATAAATTTGGCAAAAGGCAACAAGAGCAAATATAAAAATGACACTGTAGTTTTGCACCTTGACATCCACTTCCCATCATTTTTTAATCCGCTCTCCATCTCTGTGGCTGAATAGTGGACCTCCAGAGCCTCTGGGAATCCCAGAAATTGACTAAATTAGTGGTTCCTGGGAGCTCTCTGGTTTCCCTGGGCTCAGCCATGACGAGCCCCAGCAGGCTCTGTGGTCACTTGAATCTTGCTGTGCCACTCAGTCAATGTTCACTGTTCTCAGTTTCCAGAAACCTCTCCCTCCCCTCTTCCTTTCACCTTAGAGATAGTCAGCTCTGGGTTACTGCATAATTCCTTGTGGCTCCTGCCTCCCATATCTTTGTAAAACAAGGTCCTGTGAATTTTGTAATTGAATTTTTTTTCCAAATTATTCTAATTTGATTATACTGTGTGTTTTTTGTTGATACCCTGAGAGATACACTGGGAAGTTGAAATGTATATAATAGACAAAGATTAATGTTTACAATATACATCATAAGGAAATAATAATTGCAACATTAATAGCAATGCTATTTATTGTTTACTCTATTCCAGTCACTTTGCAAAACTTGTTCCAAGAATTAGTCCATTAATTCTCATAAGTATACTTAGAAAATTTTAATTTTACTGATAAGTGAACTACAGTTTAGAGACACGAAGTAGTTTGCTCAGAGTCACATGGCCAGTAATCAGAGTCAATTTCAGAATCCCATCTGATTACAGAACCCACACTCTTAACTATAATGGTATATTCAGAAGAGAAAAAAAGATTAAGTGATTGGAATAACAGCAAAAATAATTAGCATTTATAGAGTATTTACAGGCTATCAAGAATATTTTAAGCATTTTATTTATATTAATTCATCTAATTCTCAGAAAAACTTAATGAGGAGGAAGGACGAAGCAATGTGCTCAAGATCATACAGCTAGTAAGTAGTTTTCAAGCCTAGATACACTGATTTGAGAATCTATGAACTTCATCTCCATATTTTACTGACTCTTAGTAGTGAACAGAAAATTTACTGGAAAAGAAATACAAACAAATATTTGCAATATATCAAATAATCAAAAATTGAAAATAACATTGAGATATTTCTTTTAATCTATAAGATTGGCCAAAATTATCAAGATTTTTTAAAAGCTAGTATGGGTTTTTTAAATCTTTCCCCATATGGGTGAGACTGAGAAAAAAATGGACACTGTCATATGCTACTAGTGGGAGTATAAAATGGAATAATATTTTTTGAGAACCTAAATATTTATCATTAGATAATCCATTAAACGAATTATGGGACCATGCAGCACTGCCAAAATTGAACTCTATAGATATACCCATTGGCAGGAAGATGATTTGAAATCACATTTTTCAGTTTTAAGGAAAGCTTATAGAACAGTATGCCAAATATGATCCTAATGCTACCCCTTATGGTGCCTGTGTGAACTTAAAGAAGCCCTCCCCCACCTTCCCACTCCTCAGGGGAGCAGACGGTAGGCTAAGGTGTTCTTTTTCATTGATTCTTTGATCGAGACGCCTGCATGGACTACACATCTTGCCAGTGTACACGTCAACTCCCTGTAAACGGTGTTATACTTTAACTTAAATACGTTTTATCGAAAAAGAAAAAAGCTTCTTATTTCTTTTTATTTTTTTGCGGTACGCGGGCCTCTCACTGTTGTGGCCTCTCCCGTTGCGGAGCACAGGCTCCGGACGCACAGGCTCAGCGGCCATGGCTCACGGGCCCAGCCGCTCTGCGACATGTGGGATCTTCCCGGACCGGGGCACCAACCCGTGTCCCCTGCATCGGTAGACGGACTCTCAACCACTGCGCCACCAGGGAAGCCCCGAAAAATGCTTTTTATTTTGAAAGAAAAGAAAGAAAGAAAAGCCCACCCCTTATGAATTTTTGTACTCTAACTCACAATTATGTTTGTATTTACTTTATCTGATTTTAATCTGTGGTAATAAATAGTATTTACTGGCCTTGCCTATTTTGTCCAACTTAGACCACATGATCCATCACCTGAACTATTTTCTATCAATACCTCAATTCTGATTCCAGAACCTCCCAGAAATTCTCTAGCTCTTCATCAATTTCCAAATTCCTCTTATCCAGTCTTATACTTGCATGCTGAGCTTCTCTTAATATCACAATGGTACGGATGGTTTTCAAATTCAGTAAATCTCAGTCTAAGCCATATTAGAATGTTTTTACTGCTCTTGTTCAGATCTGTCTCTCACTCCATAAAAAATGCAGACCTTTCACCACCCACTATAAACATTCTACCCGATATTCAACTCTCTTTTTCAGAAGGTTGACTTGCCACTTAATCAAGAAAATTAAAAGCATCAACATGAACTGCTTCAGACTGGAAGCATCTGCCTTTTTTCCATCTTGTTACTTTTGAAGCCAACTTCCAGCTATGGTTTTAATCCCATTCGTTTTTTGCCACTCTGGAGACTTTGCTCCCTCTCTCCTACCCCCTCAAGTTTTTTCTCTCTAGTATTTCCCCTTCAGTTCTCTCTCAGCACATCATATACCATTTCCCCACTTAGAGTACCTCCCTCACTGACACTCCATTTCTTCTTTCTCAGCCAAGTGTCTTGAAAAATATCATACTCAACTTTCCCCATATTTTCTCCCATTTGCTTCTCCAGCCCCTGCACTCTACCTTCAGCTGTCTCCACTTCTCTGAAACTATTGTGACCAAAGTCATGAGAGACCAGATCACCAATTTTGCTAAATCCAATGGACACTCCCTGCAGTCCCTATCTTACTGAATCTCTGCTGGTTTTGATAGAGGTTTGCACTGATTTCTTCTTAAAATTTTTCTATTTTGGTGGTTCCCGTGACATATATTATCTAATAATATTTCACCCAACCAAAAACTATGTTAGCCTGTTTCATGTCTTTGCCACTATCTCTCAGTCTCTTTACCATGCTGTCCAGTTCCAAGTTTAGCCTTCACTTTAGTTTCATTTATCAAGCTGTCTATTGTAGGACTTAGCAATACAGCAGTGAGCAACCGAAAGTCTCTATTCTCACGTAGCTTGCATCCTAGTTAGTGTCTGTGTGTGGTAAGTGAGGTCGGAGATGGAGAGACAATCTATAACAAAATAAACAATGGAAAACAGCAGATTATGATATGTGCTATGCAAAGGATTCAGTTAACCTGATATGATAGAAGATGATTGGGAGTCTAATGAGGTTTCGCTGAGGAGGCAGCATTTGAACTGAGATTGAACGGCAAGATGAGGGCAGCCATGTGAAGTTGCCTGGAAGAGCAGTTCAAGCAGAAAGAATGACCAGTTCAAAGCTGTGGATGAACTGAGCATGTCCGAGGACAGAGATTCTATTGGGCTGCAAGTTTTGTGGATAATGAGGCACACTGTAGTCAGAGAGTATGCTTGATCAGTAGAGGCTTTAAAGCCAGAGTGAGGAGGATTTAATGGAGAACAGTGGAGTGATATGATGGAATTTATATCTTTAAAAATTTATGTTGTTTGAGGAAAGTAAATTGCAACCAGGGAGGGGTGGCAACAAGAAGACCAGTTAGGTGGCTTTTGTAGCGGACTGTTTAAGATATAACAGTGATTTCCTAGACTAGCGTGGTACCAGCAGAGGTGGCAGCAGTGGCCAACTGGGGGTACATCTGGAGGTAGTGGCAGAAGTTGCTGGTAAATTAAGAATAAAGAGAAAGGGATAAATCAAGGCATTGGGTTGATCAGTGTGTGACTGATGATATGATTCATTAAGATGAGAGATGGGAGAGTAGTTATGATGGTAGAGAAAGAGGTATCAAGAGTTCTGACTTGACAATGTGTGTGATTATTATTGATATTCCTGTGGAGGTGCCAGGAACTTGGAAAAGTCCAGTCTGGAAGTTGGGTGAAAACACAATGCAGGTAATATAAATTTAAAAGTTGCTGCCGATGATTTTTATTTAGAGCCGGGGACAAGATAGGTCTACCAGGGAGACTGTGTTGATTTAAAGGGAGGGGTGAATGGAGCACAGGTTCACTCCAAGGTTTAGTCATCACAAGAGAATGAGCTAGATAGGGAGGGTGGGAGGGAGGGAGACTCAAGAGGGAAGACATATGAGAACATATGTATATGTATAATTGATTCACTTTGTTATAAAGCAGAAACTAACACACCATTGTAAAGCAATTATACTCCAATAAAGATGTTAAAAATAAATTAATTAATTAAATTAAATTTAAAAAAAGAGAATGAGCTAGGAGCAGAGATTAAGAAGAGAAATAACCAGAGCAATATAGTATTACAAAAGTTAATGGAAAAATGTATTTTAAGGAGAGAATGAATAACTGGTTGAATGTTGCTTTGAGTCAAATAAGATAAGGGAAGAAAACATTCAATTTTGACACAATGAAAGTCATTTGCGACTTACCCAGGGACAGTCTCAGTGAGATGGTGAGGGCAGGGACCCTATTAGAGAATCTGAGAGGACAAGGTGAGAAGCAGTGGAGTCAGTAGCTCTATGTAGCACCTTCAGGAAATTTTGCAAAGAAATGAAGTGATAACTGGAAGAAGAAATGAGGTCAGGAGAGGATTTGTGCTTTTTGTCTGTTGTATTTGTTTGATTTCATTTTTAAGACAGATGAAACTGCCTCCTATTTGTTCCAGGTTTCTGTTAAGGCACCACTATCAACTGCATCCCTCAAGACTGGAACGTGGAAACTTTTCTCTCTCCTTCACTCATATTCCATCAAGTTTTGTAAACAGATTTCCTTTCTGTTTCTTGAATCTAGCTCCTCCTGTCCATCTCTATTACTATTATTTTAGTTTATATACTTACCTAGATAGACCTCCCTTGTCCAATTTTACCATCTTTTAAATCATTTGTTTAAATTGCAACCAGAGTTGATTGGATAAAATTTAACTATTTCAATATCTTGCATAAAATGGCTATTTCCAATTGTCTGCAGAATTAAGTTCAAGCATTGTAATTTGGGAAGAAAAGCTCAATCAACTTTCTTTTTCATCTCATCTCACGTCTTGCTTTAATATTTATCAAAATTCTGTGGAATATTAAATTACTGGACTAATTTTTTGTTGAATACCCATATTGTTTTGGACTAAGATATTTGTATGGCTGACTTGCTCATTCCTTAATGGATAATTCTTACTTATCCTTTAAGGTTTAGATTAATATTCTACTTCTTAAAAAAGTGTTCTCAGAAACTTAAGATTAGATTAAGCATACAGTGTTGTGGAAGCCCATAGAAGTCTGAATATGAGTGCCTCTGTGTGTCTGTACCCATGTCTGCGGGTGTGTGTGTTACTGAACCCAAATTATTTGCTTAAGCATGTCTCCATCACTAGTGTGTGCTCTTTAGGACAGAGGCCATTTATTATTCATTTTTGTTGTCCCAAGCCATAGCTGTTTCCTCAGAAGCACTGAGCAAGTGATTGTTAATCCAAACACCAGTTCACTATGCAGATCTAATGCTCAGTGATACTTATGCCACACAAATATCCTTTCCCAGATGGAATGTTCATGCTTACCAGATAAAGGGCAAGTTTCTATAGCAAACAACTATAGACTTTGGATGCAGTAGAAATTGCCTTCAAATTCCAGGACTGCTATTCATTTGCTGTCCTATAAATCATCTAGACTCTCTGAGTCAGACTTTTCTCAATTGTAAAAAGAGGTTACTAACACCTATTTTCCTGGTGTTACTAATACTTAAAATATTTTGAGAAATAAAAGGTATAATATTTATAAAACTACATAATAGGATAATGCCTGGCAAATAATTAGTGGTCCATAAACGATCATTTCCCTCCCATCTATGAACTACAGATTCATTCATTCTCCAAATATTTATTAAGCACCAACTATGATTCAGAAACCCTCTGAGGAATTACAATCCAACAATAAACAAGACAAATATGATTCTTACATTAGTAGAATTCAAATACCCTAATGGGGAAGACCAAGGCTCAGTAAACAATTATACATTTTGTTATTTAATTAGTTTTAACTTAAATTAATTATTATTTAAATTATTAACTTATTTAATTTGAATTTAATTATTTAATTAATTAAATTTAAATTGATTATTATTTAAATTTAATGATTCAATTAATTATTAAATTTAAACTTAATTATTATTTAATTGTGAAAAGTACAACCAAGAGGATAGTGTATATGAAAGCATTTGAACTTACCACCCATAACTTTTTCCATTACTTCCCTCATCTGTTAATAGAGTTCATTTAGACACTTGCTCAACAACATTACTTTTGATTCGGAGACAATCTGTGAGTGATCAAATATGTATCAAGTGTTAAATAAAGCAAAGAACTCGGTTACTCATTATAAGGGATACTAGGAAGCACACTATAGTCTTTGGTGTCAAGGGACTCAGGAGTGGAAATTAGCACTAAAAATGAGTAAATAAGTGCTACAGGAATTTAAGAGCAAAGATTCCCAGATATGAAATCAATTTGAAAATGGCATCTGGTTTGGATTTTTCAGAATTGCTGGAAGTTTGAAAGTAGATCTTCATTCTGTTACCAATAAATTATGCATTTTAATCTCTCAGAACCTTCCCTCTACCCAATAGTCACTACAGTAATTTAAGCTCTTATTACTTGTCACCTAGATTATGAAAAGGTCTTCTAAACGGCTTTCTACTCCAAACCCTTTCCTCTTTGTTTCTAGGGTGATCTTTGCAAAAACACAAATCTGATCCTGTCACATCCCTATATTCAATCCGTCAGTGGCTTTTTTGGATTTCAAATACAGCCCACATTCTCAAAATGGCATTTGAGCTCTGGGTGATCCGAGTGTCCTGGTCCAGTGTTGTAGTGAGTGCCCTGCATGCTGAAGTCTAGTACAGCAAAGAGTGTACAATTCCCAGTCAGCTCATACTCTTCAGAGCCTTCTACTTTCCTCCATTCTCTTTCGTTCCATTTTCCTAACTCCTTCTATGCTTCTAGGTTCAGATCACATGCCATCTTTACAGGAGCATCTTCTGAATCTCTTCTAATTTCTGATAGGAGTGTTCATCTGCTCCCATGAAACTCACTATCTCTATCTTAGCAGCTACCATCTGTACTCGCTCATCTATTTGTCACTCTCCCCCATTAGACTGTGACCTTGTAGGGCAGGGACTATGTTTCTTGTTTTTGTTTCTCCAACACATAACAGACTTCTTGGAATAAAAGAAAACTCCACATTTTTTGCATGAATAAGTACATGAATTCTTGAGGTACTAGAGGTATTTCATGTCATAGCGTTAAACTGATTAAAATGGTTAAAAACAAGGTGCAACCTGTTAGAGGATAGAAAGGGGTCTAATTTGGCAAGAACAGAAAATTTTCAGATGAGAACAATAGATAACAAATGTAGAAGGAATGTGGAGCAGGACTGTTAGATACAACTTTCTGTGATGAGTATTTTCAGTTTGGCATTAATACAGTAGTCACTAGCTACCTGATCTATTGAGCCATTGAAACGTGGCTAGTGCACTGGATGAATAAAATTTTTAATGTTACTCAATTTTAATTAATTTAATTTTAAATTTAATAGCCTCCTGTGTGGTCTACTCTATTGGATAGCACAAAAGAGACAAGTTTGCCAAAGGCTCTGGATATCAGGGTAATGAAACAATACCTTCTGGAGGTAATACAAAAAATTTGAAGGACTCTAAGCAGAAAGTTGAAATAATCCAGAGTATCTTAACGAGCTATCAAAACTAAATACTAATAAGCAATGATATAAAACTATGAAAATCATATATTTTTATAATTGGTATTCTGGCTTATTCTTCTAGAAATTTTATTTTGTCTCTCACTTTAACTGTGTAATGAGGTGAAGATAATGGACAATTCTTTTTTACCTAACTTACTAATGTAAAATGATAATGTAATTTTTTGGAAATATTGCTGATAGAATTTTTTTTTTGAATTTTATTTTATTTGTTTTTTTATACAGCAGGTTCTTATTAGTTATCTATTGCTGATAGAATTGGAGTAAAAAGCTTGACTGTCAATTATTTCCTTATAATCTAATTAGTTGGATAGTAAAACACAATTTACAAAATTATAATTTATAATTTTGAAAGTATTTGACTTTTCATTGCATATATTTCATGTAATAGACAAATAGGAGGCTCATCTGTTTGATCTGCATCCAGAAAAATGTTGATATTGTGCAGCTATCTGACAATGGCTTAGGCAAAAGGTGACCACAAAACTTACCTTCTTGGGGACAGTACAAGGTACATCTGATGTGAATGAGTTGACACTTGTTAATAGATTTTTAACATCTAGTTTCAGTCTCAAAAGTGTCCATATTTGGATGATATATTATATGGTCACTATTTACGCATCCCTGTCACAAACTGCAATATAATTTTCTTTTAGGAAATGTGTACATTAGACTACATAATAGTGTAAATGTCCAATACACTTCTCCTTTTTTTTTTTTTTTTTTTTTTTGTCTGCCAGCAAAAGCATGAGAGCAGAGAGCTTGAGATTTTCAATAAGGTAAGAGTTGAGATTGTGGTGAAGATATTCCTAACATATCTGAAAAGTTTATGAACATCAAATGGTAAGGTCAGCTTCTTAAACTTGATGACACAATTGTACTTCCTCATATGGTTTATCAGGATTAATTAAAGTGATTGTACAGACCACTCAACACAGTATTCTGCAGAACATGATTGGTGAATATCAGCTGCTATAATTCTTATTGTTATTTGTGTTCTTATTATTAATGTTGATTTCCTGTGCTACTACCCCTCTGGATAAGTTCACACATCCTGGAGTGAGACTTGGCCAGAAGGAACACACCCAGCATTTGACAGCTCAGATGATTCCAGTCCTAGCAGGAGGCACAGGGCACCAGGAGATTGATTTTCTGCCTTCTCTTCAGGCGTGGATTCTAACATGTGCCGGAACAGGGCAGGTGTAAAATTACACTAACCTGACCAGACTTAGGAAATGACATAATATGTCTGAAGTGTCCCATGAATTCACAAGCAGGAATCCCTGAATTTATTTATTTATACAGTACTTCCCAAAGTGCTGCCTATTTCCATGCCCAAAGCAAGCTTGCTTTGGCACACTTAAAATTACTGAGGCATTAGAGTATAGTGTGAGACTAGAGGTCCCACATCTACTTATTTAGACAGTATTCCTGCCTCAGAAGTTGTGATCATTAAAGACGTTTAGAAAATACTGTTTCCTACTAACTGTTTTTTTTTTAAATAATAACTATTACCATTTTCTAATTGATTTAGAGATTGTGATAGATGAACAGTGTTGGGAAAATATGAAAAAAGACATATGAGAAAAAGAAAAGAAAGGAAAATACAATAATTCAAAACTGTGGCCGTATTGGATTTAAAAGAATGAATTTGGGGGAAAGGACTCAAAATCTTTCTAAAAATCTGGGAAGTTTACCAGGAAGCTAAAAGCATTTAGGCAAAGAGTCTTAAGTGATTTTAAAAAATTTGCATCATAAATGTATAATCCTAGGAAGGAAACAACTTCAAACATACCAAAGATGTTTGGAAAGAATTTAAAGCAATGAAAGAAAGACAGAGCTGTATGGATATACTCTGTGGGCGTGCATATATTACGTGAACCTGCTTGGCCATCAGCAGAAGACCAGGGGCTAGTGAGTGAAGAGGAAAGAGTAGAGGGCTTTGTTATGACAATTGGGCCTCAGAAGAAAATCTTAAGCTTTCAAAAAGAGAATGCCAGGATCTAAATGATGGTTTAGGGATCTGTTTTTTATGGCTATATGTAGGATGATCGTGCATGATGAGAAATTTGGAAAGGAAATAATTAAATTAAATCTAGATGAAAAAAGTGGCAGGTAGGGCACAACGGGGTCAGGGTGAAATATTAGTGATTTAGCTTTCTTGTTTGTTGTTTAAAAAAGAGAAAGCCTTCATGCAATATTCAGATAATACTGATATAGGACATGTTAATAACCTCAATGGGGGTAGAAAAACAAAGCAGTGATTCCTATATAATAAGCATGTAAACCAACATATTGATTAGAGTCTATGGAAATTCATCTACAAAACACTATTTTAACTCAATTGACATAACTAAGCAGAGTAAATGAAATGATGAGCTGACAAGATAAATTGTTCTTGTTTTCTTTTTGTGCCTGCAGGCCGTATGATACTCAGTCTGTTGATTTTTACATTGAATCACACAATACTTTCCCTTAAACTTGGGAAGATGTTTAGACTTTTGCTCAGTGTAGGATGGTGATTTTCATTAGTCTGAAAGGAAATATGTTCTAAATTTCACATCAGTCTTGTATCTAATGACCCAGGCTCATCCACTAAGGGCCAAGACAACAGGACTTGTGGGAAAGGGTTGCTGGGTATTTTTGTCAAGGACCAGCCAAGAGATTAGGACATTGAGGGGGAAAGACAGAAAGATGCAAAGACAAGGAAAAATGGGGAATTTCCCAGGAGAGCAGAACCAAGATGTTGCCAAAATAAAGACAATCTGAACTTAGACAGGAAGAAACTTTATTCAGAAGAAAGACTATTGCATTAGGGACAAAATTCCCATCTCAGAAATCTGCATCTCAAAATCAACAGGTAAAGGCTTTTATTTATAAGGCAAGGAGGGGTAAGCAAAGATAAACATATCTTTTAAAAGGAAGTTGGACAAGCAAGAAGAAATAAACTGGGCATGACAGGAAAAGTGCCTTGCTGATTTCCAGGAGACCCTGACAAGGAACAGGTTCCACTTTCAGTGCTCGCTCAGGCTTGTAGGCCAAGATGAGTTTAGGGACCCAGAGGAAGGAGAGAAGCTTGACTCAAGTTTGGTCAAGAGAAAGCAAAGGTAAGAACTAGGCAGCTGTGAACACTTGGTCAATATTATTCCAATACATAGGAGGAATAGCTAAGATACCTACTTGGGTGGGAAGCTCTATGCCAGATTCAAGGGGAAGACAGGATCAAGGGAAACTAGTGTAGAAACTGGGACTAAATTTGAGAGCTAGAATTGCAAGGTGATGAAGCCACCAGGGCCTAAAAGCCTCAACCAGTCCCTCATTCATAATGTGCAAATATCCTATATAGTTGGCAAGAGTTATCCAGCCAATGAAGGAAGAGCTAGGAGCAATAGAAGAAGTCTCTTATTGGAGCAGAATGAAAAAATAGAACAGACTTCTCAGATAATGAAAAATATATATTCATTATATATATATATATATATATATATATATATATATATACGGCTCCATTATTTGATATGAAATTTTTCTCAGCTATCTCATTGTAGTGAGTAGTTTCAAAATACTGGGATGTCTGGAATATCACCTGACAAAAGTTAAATAAAATAAATTAGGATTGGCCTGAATGATTCAAGAAAGACAACTGCCAATCTATGTTCACCAAGATGGATATATACTCACAACAATAATAGTAATGATGGCTAGTCTTTATCGAGTGTTTGCTATGTGCCTATCACAGAGTTGAGGTCTTTCATTCATTATAACATGTAATCCTCTGTAATAACCTGATAGATAGGTATTATTATTATTACTATTTTGCAGATAATGATAACCTTTACTACAATTCCATGAGGTAAGTAAATGAAGCTCTGAACCCTTAATTACTTACTGAAGGTCACATGACTCCTAAGGGCAGCACTAGAAATTGAAACCAGATGTTTCACTGAATGTATTCTCAACTGATGATCTGTCATATTCAGACCACTGAAATCTCTTCACATACACATACATTTGGACTGGACATGTATATTTAATATACTCAGATCATTCTCACTGGGATCTCTGCAGGTTGACCTCCTTTGGTTTAAATCACCTTATTTCATAATCCCTCAGCTCTGATATAAGCTTTGTACTATGTACTCCCACTTGCTTATAGGTTTATAAGTTCCTGAGGTTTCCAGCCTGTGAGTTTTGTCTGCTCAGCTGGATATCAGGCATCTTGAGAATAATCACAGTAGTGTCCTTGACATTTCCCAAAGATTCAAAGACCTTAGTTGATGATATTTACATTATGAAATTACACAAAGTATTTTTATAAAAGTCAACAACATGTCTAATAGAAACAATGTCTAATGCACAGGATGATTAACTGTACTTGCAAATATAATGACTATTATGCTTCAGTTCTACTAAATTACTTAAGGATTTTGGGATTGGGGATAGAAAGAGCAAAAAGAACTATCTCCTGAGAGCAAACTATGTGCCAGCCATTTCATATACATTATTTCATTTAATCTTGTCAAGTACCATTTAATGTAAGCATCACTGCCCCTCTTAAAAATGAGGAAACTAAGGCTCAGAGGTTAAACAACTTTCTTAAGTAACTATTGCCAATGCACTCATAAAACTGAAACTTGAACGTAGATTTCTATAACTCTGAAACCTGTAACTTTCTCATGTCCTCGAGTGACCTCAGCAACTTTTTGTTTGACGATTCAGCATCACTAGATAACAGAACAAATTCAAGAGCTAATCACCATGCATTTCTAAATTAATTTATTTAAACTTCAAGGTTTCATTATTTCTTCCTCTATGAGTGTTCAACTGTCTACTGATAAGTAGACATTAAAGAGATATGCAAATAATGTAAAACAATGCCACCCTTCTATTTCGTTTTGTTTTACTTTGTTTTGGAAAATGTAACTATTGTTCATAAAATATATACTATTTATGTTAACATGTAATGGGCTTACTGCAGTTTTTGAAATGAGTTAACATTTTAATTCTCAGTTTTAATTTCTAATAGAGAAAATATCTGTAAATATAACCCACATAACAAAAACACTTTGATATTCTCAAGAATTTTTAAGAATGTAAAGGAATCCTGAGTCTGAAAATTTGAGAACTGTTCTTTAAAGCTAGTAACAACATCTTTTTATTTTCCAAAAGGCACAGAGGTAGAACGTTTAACTTCTCACATATCCTACACAAAGTAATCAACCAAAGCCTAGGAGCTGAGGCTTTCAAGATCCTTAGTTTTATATTTATTTTGTATTCCCCATAACTTCTAGGACCAGCTTTGAGCCCTGCAAGTAGACAATACTTGTTTAACAAGTAAATTGCATCGTTTAACACCCTGCCTCCCAGATTCAGCTGTATCACTAGGAAGCAGTGTGTCTAGTAGACATTAAAATGTGTTCCTGAAAATACAAGAGAGGAAAGGTCCAATCTGAGGTCGCATCTCACAGGATTGCTTGAGATAAAGAATATGACTCATTCATTTCTTCAACAAATATTTATAATATACCTACTCAGCTCAAGGCACTATTGTTTGGCACTGGGAAGTCAGAATCAAAGATGACTGGCACAGCTCCTGCAGCCTTGGAAATTATGTTTTGGGGAGGGAGAGCCATTACTCAACTAATTGCACAATTAGTGGTTGATTTATATTTGTAGTGAGTGTTAAAAAAGAGACCTGTAAGATCCTATAGATCTTACCAGGCATAAAAAAAGCCAGAAAAGCGGTTTAGGCTAGTTTTTTCCTGTTTAGAATAAAGAAGAAAGTAGTCCTGGAGGGGAGTGGCTCATTCTCTGGAACACTTGTCAAAATTTTATTCATATAATTGTTAGTTTAATAATTTGACCAATGCCTGTTTTCTCTACTAGTCTGTAAGTTCCGTGAAAGAAATGGCTATTTCTGATTCGTTCACAGCAGAACTCCCCAAATCTAGCAAAGCCCATGATACATGGTGAGACATAGTACATTTGTTAAGTAAATGAATGAATTCCACATGTACCCAGAAAGCTTAGGAGAGCTTCCTAATAGATTCCTACTATATATTGAGTTTATTTTTTTAATATATAAAACATATTAAAAAGGAGGAAAAGAGGCTAACGATTTTTAAACTGTAATTAAATTTGCTAAGAGTCTGTTCCAATACATCAATGTGTCAAGATGTGCTCATTAAAAAGTAAAAAAACTAGTAAACACCAAATGCAGAATTTTCTTTTGGCAAACAGATAACCAGAGCAGAAATAACTAAAGAAGAAAACTGAGGAAGAAAAGAAAAGTAACTGAGGGCATAACAATGTAAATGGTGACGTAAATGAGACAAATGCAAATAGAAGAATCCAATGCATGGAATAAAACTATGAACAAAAAAGAAACTGGAGAAACAGAATTTGTTAAAATGGCAACACAACTCATGGGATAAAATCAAAGGCTGATAATCACATTGTGAGATACAGGTGATGAGCAGAGAAAAGAAAAACGGAGAACAAGAGAGAAGGAAAGAGAAAGAAGTAGACCGAGAGACCATCCGAATCACCTTGGATTGGTACATTTTAACTGACTCCCTGCAGGAGAAAGAATTAACAACCTGAACAATTTCTGCTTGTAAAGGCTTTCATACATTTAATTTTTCATGCTACATACAAATGATTGGTACATTTATTTCATGTCTACCCATAGTGATAAAAATATTTACATTATCAAGTAAATACTCCAATAAAAAAACTAACAGCAAGTAGAGGGTTATGTCCAAAATACCTAAGTTTGTTTACATGCTATCAACAATTTGGTCATTAAAGTGGTGCCTGGGAATGCTCTTACTGGTCTTCTAAAACTGTATTACTTAGTGGCACTTGTTCTATTGGTTGTACTCCACGCTTTTGTACCTTCGCCAAGGGTTACTGATTTGTGTGTGTGTGATTGTGAGGTGGTGATTTATAGTGAGAAATATATATCTGGTGTTTGTCCCCGTGTCTGGCACAGAGCTCCTGAAGCACTTAGAATTTCTGAAATGATGAGGGAGATAAAGGTGCCTTTCCTTACTCGTAATAAGCGGCTTTCCACCATGCCCAAGTGTATGTTAGTGGGGTGACTTTTGGAAAGTCCCTAGGTTACTTAAGGATGGAGGCTGCTTGCCAGAGGAACCAACTAGAATTAGAGGACTGGAACTTTCAGCCTTACCCCCTGATCTCCAAGGAGGAGAGAGGAGATAGAGATTGAGTTTAATCACCTTTGGCCAATAATTTAATCAAATATACCTATGTAATGAGCCCTGCAGGAAAGCTAAAAGGACAGGGTTCTGAGAGCTTCTGGTAAACATGTGGAGTTTCGGGGAGAATTGTTCCCAGAGAGGATGGAAGCCCTGTGCCCCTCCCTCTCCCCCATATCTTGCCCCATGCATCTCTTCCATCTGGATATTCCTGAGTTATATCCTTTAATAATAAATGAGTAATCTAGGAAATAAACTGTTTTCCTGAGTTCTGTGAGCCACTCTAGCAAATTAATGGAAACTGGGGAGGGAATCATGGAAACCTGTGATTTCTAACTGGTCTGTTAGGAGCACAAGTGACAACCTGGACTTGCAATTGGCATCTGAAGAGAGAGAGTAGTCTTGTGGGACCGAGCCCTTAACCTGTGGGATCTGTCACTATCTCCAGGCAGACAGTGTCGGAATTGAGTTAAATTGTAGGACAACCAGTTGGTGTCCTAAGAATCTGAGAACTGTTTTGTGTGGGAAAAGTCATCACACATTTGATGATCAGAAGTGCCAGAAGTGAAGCAGAGAACTGAGAGACCAGACACACAGAGGAACGTTTTTCCTTAGAGTGATGGTAAGTAATGTACAACAGCATTGGTTTATGAAAGTAAGTATGTTTATATAAAAAATTATGTCGATTTTGAACATAAATGTAAGGCCTTAAAGAAATTCATGCTTAAGCAGACATTACTCACCAGATCAAACATGCCCCCTCCACGGTGTACTTTAGAAGGTGTAAAATCCTGCACTGTATTTGCTTCCTGAGTTGCAAAAGGGAGTACCATGATACCACAGAAATTGTACAAAACAATTAATACTCCCTTAATTTTAATTTTTATAATGTGAACAGACAATAGATAATTAAAAACTGAAGATAAAAATCAAAATTCCTTTTTAGGATTATCTTTATTCTTATCTAGGCATTGATTGGCACTGATAATTGGTAGCAAAATTAACTGGCTTTAGTTTCGCCTTCTTTTATCCACATCTTCATCCCCAGGAAAATCCTCCTACCCAGATCAAAATATCGGTACAACCCAAGAACGAGAAAACTGCTGTGGTCTGATTGTTTGTAATCCCGCCCCAAATTCATATGCTAAAACCCTAATGCTCAGTGTGATGGTATTAGCAGGTGAGGCCTTTGGGAGGTGATTAGGTCATGAATGGATTTAGTGCCCTTATGAAAAAGGCCCAGGAGAGCTCCTTTCCCTTCCTTGTGAGGTTCTAGTAGAAGACAGCCTTCTATAAGAAAGTGGGCCCTCACCAGACAACGAGTCTGCTGGTGCCTTGATCTTAGACTCGCATCCTCCAGATCTGTGAGAAATCAATTTATGCTGTTGATAAGCTACCCAGTTTCTGGTATTTTTGGTAAGGCAGCCTGAACAGACTAAGACAAAAACCAAGAATGGAAAGAATAGTCACTGCTCTTGCAAAAAGATGGAAGTGTTCATTGCGGCTGGGGAGGAAGTCCTGTGTTAATTATTCTTTTTGGCCATTTTCGGTGTTTTCAGCATGGAACAGTATGGCTCAGACATTTCTAGGTTTCTCCTGTCTCAGCTAGAAGGAAAACTTTCTATGAAGACAAGTTCAGGCTTCTAACGCTAATGGTTTTTGAGATTCTCATTTGATTGGGCTATAAATAGATTTGTGAAGATTGGTGGATTAACCAAGGATAATACTTAGAAAACAATTTAGGAGTATAAACTGTTGACTAAAAATAACTGCTTCACAATCCCACAGCAAGTAGGAATGAATAAAGCATGGTTCCTCCTGGGAATAAAGAACTTTCGGAGATGAATCACAAGTAACAAAAGAAGAAAGCCACATTTTTTTTTTTTTTTTTTTTTTTTTTTTTTTTTTGCGGTACGCGGGCCTCTCACTGCTGTGGCCTCTCCCGTTGCGGAGCACAGGCTCCGGACGCGCAGGCCCAGCGGCCATGGCTCACAGGCCTATCCTCTCCGCGGCATGTGGGATCTTCCCGGACCGGGGCACGAACCCGTGTCCCCCGCATCGGCAGGCGGACTCTCAACCACTGCGCCACCAGGGAAGCCCGAAAGCCACATTCTTAACTGATGAATGGAAATCCCTGAGGAGGAAATATCTCATTTGTACTTTTCTCCTTTTGTGTGAGGCTGATTTCCAAAATGTTAATTTCATTGTGCAGCCACTTCTTTTCTGCTCTCAGATTTGTCTGGACAGAAAATATTGTCATATAATTGTTCTAATTATTTTAACTCAGTTTTACTAAGTGCTCCAACATTTAATCAGTTCTTTACATCCTTTAATTGGCATTTCATTTATGTTAGAAACTATTAAGAAAATGTATAAAATATGCATTAACCAAAAGAACAAAGAGAATTTTCCCTCCTCTGCCCACTCTCATTCCCACAGCAACGCCTCCTCCCTGCACATCACCTTGACAGATCTTGTCTTCCTCATTGTATTTTTCTCCATAATACTTATCACCAACTGACATGCCATATATGTGGGCAAGCACAGTTTTAAGATGACCCTCAGTGGATCACATCCAATGTTAAACCACTACCCTTTTTAAAAATTGATTTTTATTTATTTATTTTACACTTTTATTGAGAAATAATTGACATACATCCCTGTATAAGTTTAACATGTAGAGCATGATGGTTTAATTTACATATATTGTAAAATCATTATCACAGTAGGTTTAGGAAAGCATCCATCACCTCATAGAGATACAATAAAAAGAAAAGAAAAAATAATTCCCCTTGTGATGAGAACTCTTAGGCTCTACTCTGTTTTAACAACTTTCCTATACATTATCCAGCAGTGTTAACTGTAGTCATCATGCAGTACATTACATCCCTAGCACTTATTTATATTATAACTGGAATAAACCCCTACTCTTGAATCCAAGCAGGACCCGTGACTTACTTCTAGAAGATAGAAAATACAAAGGTAAAGGAATGTCACTTCCTTGATTAGGTTATGTTATTTAGGACTCCCTAGCAGATGGGAACAAGGAATTCTCCTGATGGCCTTGAAGAAGGAAGCTGTGACTTTGTGAGATGCTGTGAAATGACACGTGGCAAGGAACGGTAGGGGCATCTAGGAGCCTAGAGTGGTCTCTGTTGACAGCTAGCAAGGACATAGGGACCTCAGTCCTACAGCTTCAAGCAACTGTATTCTACCAACAACAACCATGTGAACTTGGAAGAGAATCCCAAGCCTAGACAGGAATGCAACCCAGCTAACACCTTGATTGTAACCCAGCTCATCCATGACCAGACTTCTGCCCTGGACACTGCAAGATAATAAATACATGTTGCTGACAAGTTTGTGGCAATTTGTTACCTAGCAACAGAAAACTAATGCACTCTGTGATTTATTTATCTATATATCTATACATGTATTGTCTACCCCCCTCCCTCCCAACACAGTCATTAGCTTGTCATGAGAATAGGATTTTTTTCTTTTGCCTAATTTTAAAACTTCTGTATCTTCATTGCCTAGAAGATAACTCAGCACCTAGTAGGCTGTCCTTAAATATATGTTCGGTGAAAAAATATTTTTGGAAAGTTCCAAGTTTTCATCAGTGAATATATCTTACATCAAAACTGCCATAAAATTAAATTCAAGATAACACGTTTTAAAATGTGTGGCCTGTTCCTGTCCTGCTGCTAGGTTCATCAGAACCTTTTTTTTTTTTTTAAGATTCCATATATATGTGTTAGCATACGGTATTTGTTTTCCTTTTTCTGACTTACTTCACTCTGTATGACAGACGTAGAGAATGGACTTGAGGACATGGAGAGGGGGAAAGGTAAGCTGAGACGAAGTGAGAGAGTAGCACTGACATATATACACTACCAAATGTAAAATAGATAGCTAGTGGGAAGTAGCCACATAGCACAGGGAGATCAGCTCGGTGCTTTGTGACCACTTAGAAGGGTGGGATAGGGAGGGTGGGAGGGAGATGCAAGAGGGAAGAGATATGGGGATATATGCTTGTGTATAGCTGATTCACTTTGTTATAAAGGAGAAACTAACACACCATTTTAAAGCAATTATATTCCAATAAAGATATTAAAAAAAAAGTATGGCCTATTAATTTGTAGAGAATTGGGTTCCTTCTATCCCATGGCTCTATTTTAAATTTTGATTAGAAAGTTTTGTTTTTAAACAGAAGTAGGGCATTCAAAAATTATTTAATCATGCATTGAACTAACATATTAAACACTTAGAGTGAGTGGATTACTGCACAGGGTATTGGGCAGTACAGAGAGGAAGGAGACTTACTTCTCTCCTCTCTTCAGTCTAATTAATGGGAGACACACAAGTCACCAGACATTGCATAAAAGTACAAGGAATTCCATAATAGCAGGACTAGCAAAGTAAATGAAGAAGGACAAGAGTAGCAACAGCTGGCGTTACTGAGTTTTGCTGAGTGCCACACCCTCTCACAAAGCACTTTGCATGCATTTTGTCACTTTGTTTTCCACTGTTCCTAGCTCTGTTTTAGAGCTGTAGAAAATTAGGTTCACAGTAGATTAGGTAACCCACCCCTGGTCACGCAGTAAGTGACCAAACTGAGAGTTGGACTCACATGTGCCTAATTCTAGAGCCCAAACATACAATCACTACCAATGGCTCTCAAATATTAATGTGAATAAGCATTACCTGGAGAGTTTGTTTAAAATGAGGATTCTAGAGGCCTTTTCTCTAAGGAATCTAGGAGAAGCTTAGAAATATACTTTTTTAAAAAGCGATTATCCGATTGATTTTGATTCAGGGCATTCAGGGCTTTAAGTAACGTGGCACTTTACTATAAATTCAGTTTTAGGGAGAGGTAAAAAGGAAGACTTCTTCCAAGAAGTAACACTTGGTAAGATATAAATCAGCTGGAAAAGGGGAAGGGAAGATGACAGCCTAGAGCAATATCACAACTTACATGAAAACATGTAGATTAGGCACATATTGTATGCCCCGGGAAGTATAGTAAATGTAGACGGAATTTAGGGTGGGTATGGTGGTGTGCAGGGAATTAATAGGAGAGGGAGACAGAGGCTTGATCACGAGAGGTCTGTTTGCCATCCTGGAAGGGATTGTCACATAGTGTATAGAAGCACCGGATCTGGAGACAAACTACCTGTAGCCAATTCCAAGCACTTCTTTTAAGAGATTTGAGAATATGGATAATTAATTGCTTTGTGACTCACTTTCCTTATCTTTAATTGGAGATAGCAACCTTACCTTATAGACTTATAATTTTCCTGGAACATAGGCACACACTAAACATTAGCCATTAATTTTATGCTGAAGTCAATGTGTTGCCCCTGAGTAATTTTTAAGCCAAGTCAATCGGGTAGCTTTTTTTTTTTGTGTGTGTGTTTTTGCGGTACGCAGGCCTCTCACTCTTGTGGCCTCTCCCGTTGCGGAGCACAGGCTCCGGACGCGCAGGCTCAGCGGCCATGGCTCACGGGCCCAGCCGCTCCGCGGCATGTGGGATCTTCCCAGACCGGGGCACGAACCCGTGTCCCCTGCATCGGCAGGCGGACTCTCAACCACTGTGCCACCAGGGAAGCCCAATCGGGTAGCTTTTTAATGGCTGGATTCAGTGGAGGGAAATGCTGAAAACAAAATGACCAGTTAGAAGACTATCTCATGTGTGCCAAGAGTACACAGTTGGAGGAGGGATAGAGAAGCAGGGGCAGATTTGAAAAACACTGAAAACAAAAAGTTATAGAGCACAGTAATGATTGGATGTTGGGAGTGAGAGAAGGAGGATGGCTCCTGGATTTCTGACTTAGGCCACTGGAGGTTTCACTAGTGAATTCCCCTTACTATGGCCTGGATGTCTGCGTTGTTAGGTTATGATAACAGACGTTGGATCTTTCCCCCTTTCATTAGCTAACTGTCTAAAGGGGTTGGTAATTTTCTCTGTGCTGAAAGCAACATCATTGCTTCCTCTGCACAAGGGACACTAACACAGCCAATTTCACAGTTTTTGCAGTCTGCCTTGGCCTTGCTTCTTGCTATATCTTGATTTATATCAACATACTTAAAGCCTCATTAATGTCACCCAGGGTAGACTGTCAACTGGAATAAGGTTTCTAGCAAGTTTTCTCCCACCTCCTCTCATTCTCAGCTTCATCAAACAAGGCATATGTTTCTGTCATTGCCAAGTTACTGACATACACCCCAGAAAGTGCATTCCCATTAATTACAGGGCTGTGTCAGAAACACCTCGACACTGGAGCCAGCAAAGGTTCCCCTTATATATGCACTAATGGTACACCTTGTACCTATCTCCCAAAACCCAGCTACAAAATGCCAAGAATTTGTCATCCTGAAGTGAAATCCTTAGAGAATATGGGTGACTTTTTACAAGTGCCTACACTTGAAGAACTTTTAGTGAATAACAAATCAGGATAGTATATTTTTGGAGACAGTGAATCTTACAAATAAATATCCATTTTTCATGTAAACTGGTAAGTAAAGAGAAGTCTCTGACTCTATATGAGGGTCTAGTCTTTATCCCATATTAACAACTTCTCTCAGTACATCCTGTTATTTGCCCCTGAAGAATCAGAGCCAACAGGCCGCAGGTTTATATGTAAAGATGAGGAATGTCAGTGGGGCAGAAAGTCAACAATACAGGAACCAATATATATTTTATAGTATCAATATGTGGAAAGAGGAAGGATGGATTTGTAGAATAAAAATTGGAGACACAGTGATCAGTTGGGAGATTATGGCTGGTAAGAAATGATGAGGACCTGACCTGGACCAGCAGTGGTCGAGATTAGTTTGGATGTCAAAAGAGGTAATACAAACACAGTTTGTTGCTTCGCCAGAATCCACAGGTACCATTCCACAACTTAAGATCATCTTTAATGGTTCTACTCTCTAAAGAATAAAATTCAACCTCATTTTTGCTACACTAAACCTCCCACCCCCAGAGTGATCTTCAGCACATTTATTCTATTTCTTGACACATAAGATTAAACTTATCATCCTACTTTCACTAACTCATTTAAAAATCCCAGTCAACTGCAGAAATACAAGATCATGAGAGATTAGTACAGGCAACTCTATGCCAATAAAATAGACAACCTGGAAGAAATGGACAAATTCTTAGAAATGCACAACCTGCTAAGACTGAACCAGGAAGAAATAGAAAATATGAACAGACCAATCACAAGCACTGAAATTGAAACTGTGATTAAAAATCTTCCAACAAACAAAAGTTCAGGACCAGATGGTTTCACAGGCGAATTCTATCAAACATTTAGAGAAGAGCTAACACCTATCCTTCTCAAATTCTTCCAAAATATAGCAGAGGGAGGAACACTCCCAAACGCATTCTACGAGGCCAACATCACCCTGATACCAAAACCAGACAAGGATGTCACAAAGAAAGAAAACTACAGGCCAATATCACTGATGAACATAGATGCAAAAATCCTCAACAAAATACTAGCAAACAGAAACCAACAGCACATTAAAAGGATCATACACCATGATCAAGTGGGGTTTATTCCAGTAATGCAAGGATTCTTCAATATATGCAAATCAATCAACGTGATACACCATATTAACAAATGGAAGGAGAAAAACCATTTGATCATCTCAATAGATGCAGAGAAAGCTTTCAACAAAAGTCAACACCCATTTATAATAAAAACCCTGCAGAAAGTGGGCACAGAGGGAACTTTCCTCAACATAATAAAGGCCATATATGACAAACCCACAGCCAACATCATCCTCCATGGTGAAAAACTGAAAGCATTTCCACTAAGATCAGGAACAAGACAAGGATGTCCACTCTCACCACTTTATTCAACATAGTTTTGGAAGTTTTAGACACAGCAATCAGAGAAGAAAAGGAAATAAAAGGAATCCAAATCGGAAAAGAAGAAATAAAGCTGTCACTGTTTGCAGATGGCATTATACTATACATTGAGAATCCTAAAGATGCCACCAGAAAACTACTAGAGCTAATCAATGAATGTGGTAAAGTAGCAGGATACAAAGTTAATGCACAGAAATCTCTGGCATTCCCATACACTAATGATGAAAAATCTGAAAGTGAAATTAAGAAAACACTCCCATTTACCATTGCAACAAAAAGAATAAAATATCTAGGAATAAACCTGCCTAAGGAGACAAAAGACCTGTATGTAGAAAATTATAAGACACTGATGAAAGAAATTAAAGATGATACAAATAGATGGAGAGATATGCCATGTTCTTGTATTGGAAGAATCAACATTGTAAAAATGACTCTATTACCTTAAGCAGTCTACAGATTCAATGCAATCCCTATCAAACTACCACTGGCATTTTTCACAGAACTAGAACAAAAAATTTCACAATTTGTATGGAAACACAAAAGACCCCAAAGAACCAAAGCAATCTTGAGAACGAAAAATGGAGCTGCAGGAATCAGGCTCCTTGACTGCAGACTATACTACAAAGCTACAGTAATCAAGACAGTATGGTACTGGCACAAAAACAGAAATATAGATCAATGGAACAGGATAGAAAGCCCAGAGATAAACCCGCACACATATGGTCACCTTATCTTTGATAAAGGAGGCCAGAATATACAGTGGAGGAAAGATAGCCTCTTCAATAAGTGGTGCTGGGAAAACTGGACAGGTCCATGTAAAAGTATGAGATTAGAACACTCCCTAACACCATACACAAAAATAAGCTCAAAATGGATTAAAGATCTAAATGTAATGCCAGAAACTATCAAACTCTTAGAGGAAAACATAGGCAGAACACTCTATGACATAAATCACAGCAAGATCCTTTTTGACCCACCTCCTAGAGAAATGGAAATAAAAACAAAACTAAACAAATGAGACCTAATGAAACTTAAAAGCTTTTGCACAGCAAAGGAAACCATAAACAAGACCAAAAGACAACCCTCAGAATGGGAGAAAATATTTGCAAATGAAGCAACTGACAAAGGATTAATCTCCAAAATTTACAAGCAGCTCATGCAGCTCAATAACAAAAAAACAGACAAGGCAATCCAAAAATGGGCAGAAGACCTAAATACACATTTCTCCAAAGAAGATATACAGATTGCCAACAAACATATGAAAGAATGCTCAACATCATTAATCATTAGAAAAATGCAAATCGAAACTACAATGAGATCTTATCTCACACCAGTCAGAATGGCCATCATCAAAAAATCTAGAAACAATAAATGTTGGAGAGGGTGTGGAGAAATGGGAACACTCTTGCACTGCTGGTGGGAATGTGAATTGGTACAGCCACTATGGAGAACAGTATGGAGGTTCCTTAAAAAACTACAAATAGAACTACCATATGACCCAGCAATCCCACTATTGGGCATATACCCTGAGAAAACCATAATTCAAAAAGAGTCATGTACCAAAATTTTCATTGCAGCTCTATTTACAATAGCCAGGAGATGGAAGCAACCTAAGTGTCCATCATCAGATGAATGGATAAAGAAGATGTGGCACATATATATACAATGGAATATTACTCAGCCATAAAAAGGAACGAAACTGAGTTATTTGTAGTGAGGTCGATGGACCTAGAGACTGTCATTCAGAGTGAAGTAAGTCAGAAAGAGAAAAACAAATACCGTATGCTAACACATATATATGGAATCTAAAAAAAAAAAAAAGTCGTGAAGAACCTAGTGGTAAGACAGGAATAAAGACACAGACCTACTAGAGAATGGACTTGAGAATATGGGGAGGGGGAAGGGTAAGCTGTGACAAAGTGAGAGAGTGGCATGGACATATATACACTACCAAACGTAAAATAGATGGCTAGTGGGAAGCAGCCGCATAGCACAGGGAGATCAGCTCAGTGCTTTGTGACCACCTAGAGGTGTGGGATGGGAGGATGGGAAGGAGGGAGATGTAAGAGCGAAGAGATATGGGAACATATGTATATGTATAACTGATTCACTTTGTCTTGAAGCAGCAACTAAGACACCATTGTAAAGCAATTGTACTCCAATAAAGATGAAAAAAAAAATCCCAGTCAACAAATATTTATTGAGCATATACTATACACCATGCGAGTTCCTCTTATTTCCTCCTTTCTAATGATACAACCAATCAACGTGAATTAGAAACCTGAAAATTACTTAGTTATGTAATTGATAAATATACTGAGCACATTCCATGTTTCTGGAAATGTTCTAAGTGCTGGGAATGTGGTAATGAACAAAATAGATTAAAGTACCTTCTGCAGGGGACTTTCAGTCTAGGTAGGGGGACCAAAGTCAACAAATAAAATAAACAAAATATTTGCTGTGTCAGGTGCCTCTAAGTACAGTGGAGAACAATAAAGTAGGGGAGTGGATGGGGTAGATTAAATGTGTCATCTGAGGGAAATGAAATTTTAAATACAATTGTCAGGAAAGACCTGATGCCAAGCTGTATTTGAGCAAGACCATGTAGAAGATGCAGAAGAAAGCCATCCAGATATCCAAGAGAAGAGCATCCCAGGCTGTGGAGAGTGTGAGTGCAAAGCTCTGCAGTGGGGCCATGTCTGGGGTATCCCAGGAACAGCAAGGAAACGCAGTGTGACCAGAGCAGAGTGAGCTTGGAGGAGAGAAGTAGAAGATGAGGTGGCAGGAAATGTAGGGCCAGACTGTATTGACCATTTAAGGATTTTAAATTTTACTTAGAGCAAGAATTTTGAGTAAAAGAATAATACAATATGACTCAGACTTCCATAAAACCCAAAGTTCAAAGCAGGGAGGCCAGTCAGGAGGGTATCGTGCTAACCTGATGAGAGGCAATATTATTGTGGACTAAGTGACAGTTGTGTATGAAGAATCAGTTAGACTCTGGATGAAGTTTTATGTGATTGATTCATATCACATAAAATGTGATGTGTGTGAGAGAATGAAAGAAACTCAAAGAGAACTTGAAAGTCAAGTTGTCATTTCCTGAGATGGGGAGGACATTAGGAGAAGCAGGATTCAGGGGAAGTCCAGAAGTTGGATTTTAAACTGCTAAGTCTAACATCCATTAGAAATCTAAGTGAGGATATTGAGTACACAGTTGGATATAGTCTTGTGTTAGGAGGAACTATCTAAGCTAGAGACAGAAGTTTAGGAATTGTCATTTTTGCTGCCCAATATGACAGTCACTAGGCGCATGTGGCTATTTAAGTTTAAATTAATTATAAAAAAATCAATGAGTCCCACTAGCCACATTTCAAGTGCTCGGTGTGGCTGGCAGCCTATGTGCCTACAGGCGATCGTATTAGACATCCATATAGAACATTTCCATCACCTCAGAAACTTCTATTGGACAGCACCAGATTGGTAGTATTTAGAGAACACAAGATAGGAGACTCAATGAAATAAACCTAGAGAGTAACTTTCTAAGCCTGGAGAAGGAGAGACTTTGGGGAGAAGGGTTCTTACAAGTAATTGGCTGAAAAAAATCTTCTGATTTTATTCTTAGATATTTATCTAGTTAATCTCCCCTTCTCCCCCTTCATCCTTCATCTAGTATTTGCAGCCTTCCTTACCTCTTACTTGGATGATTGCAGCAGCCTCCTGACTGAGCCTTCCACCTCAGGTCTGTGTCCCTCATATGCATCTTCCACACTCCTAAAATAAAGAGCCTACTAAGTCATTCTCCAGTTTAAAGCCTCCCAACAGCTACATTACAACTTACAGTGTAAAGTCCATATACGGTATTATAGCATAAGAAACCTGTAACCCACCTCTTCCCTTCCTCTTCAGCCTCAGGTCTCATATTCTCTATCTCTAACTTTGTGATCCAACAAGAATGAATTCCTGGTATCCTCTTTCTAATCTCTCTTTCTTACTTAGCTTCTTCTAGTCTCCTTCTTCTGAGATAAATGTTCCACCCCTGACAGACTAATTTTTCCCCATCTTATAAGGCAGAGCTTAAATGTTGCCTCCTCTAGATGTGGGTAAGATGTTCCATATCTATGCTCTTATAACACCCTCCACTCCTCTCTTTCATAATAGTTAACATCTGTCAATGGAATGATCTGCTTAGACATCTGCCCAGTGGACAATAGCTCTAAGAGGTCATTGCCTATTCTTTCTACATTTTTCTATCTGCAAGGCTAACTATATTATCTGGCTTATGGAGGGCAAGCCATAGCTGCTCTTTGAACTGAAAGGAAAGTAACAGGGGACTTTGTGTTTTCCTGGCACATGCATGAACTATTCTCATGTGTGTGCTCATGCTGCTTCAATACTCTTCTTATTCCCTGAATTGTCCTACTCCTTCTCATGCCTCAAAGCTCAACTTAAATGTCATTTCCTCTGTGAAACTTATGTGTCCTCACCTGAGACAATCTCACCTTTCCTTCAGAAAGAAACTCTTCAGAAAGAAACTTTCCTTCAGAAAGAAACTCTTGGCACTATTCATATGTCTCCAAGATAGCACTTTTCACAGTAATAACCATGTCCCTTTGGCTTTTTAAGTAAGTTTTAGGGACAGAGAGGCTCTGATTCATTTATTACATCTTGTATCTTTTGTACCATTTAGCACATAGTAAACATTCAATAAGTGCTTTTGAATAACTCTCTTAATTAATTATCATATTGATTTACTAATAGCTCCTGAAGTAGACGATTGGATTACATATAAAAAGCTGTGATTAGAAGCACATATGAATGTTAATGATTTTTTTAAATGATTAAATCTGGAATGAGCTTTGAAATTAATGTAACTTTACAGGTGAAGAAACTGATGCCAAGAGAGTTCAAATTAGTTTTTGAGCCAGAAAGAAGACTTTAAGTATCCTGGCCAGCACCCAGCATCCTGCCTTGCCCACTCTACATTTTCTTGCTTTGCTTCTCTCTGATTCTTCCATACCTAGCTTCTCACTCCACCCTCTCCACAATGCAATGCTTGCATGGACATTTGATATGATGGACAAAGATAAGATATATATTCCCCCAGCTATGGATGACAGTGGCATTTTGATTATGAGGTTAAGGTTTCTGCCTGAGTAGAAACAAAAGCTAATACAATATTTAATTTAGAAATAATATGAATCACAAGCCCAATTCCTTTCTCCCCATAGGAGTCTAAAGCCATCCTGTACTTATTCAATAAAAAGAAATGGAATGATCAGGTTTCTTGCAATAGATTGTTTCAGCCAGAACAATGTTTAGAGAGAGCTGGAAATACTCCTGTCTCTTGAATGTACAGCGAGATTAACAACTGCTACACAGAGAACTGAGCTTCTTAATACCTGTCTTCTCACAGATAGGTTAATTGCATAAGAGTTGAGTTTTCTAAGACAAAAACCATCTATAGACACAATCTCCATTATTTAAGCACACACACATGTACACACATACACACACAGAGCAGACAATGTGTAGAAATAAACTATTGTAATTGCCCCCCAAGAAACTATGAGATATATATGTGGTCATACCAAGAACATTTAGAGACCTAATAATGAGTATTTACCATGAATGAAGGTGAGTTAATTACTACCTTCCAGTTAAAAACATTTGAACAAATAGCGAAATGCTTGTATGTATAATTGATCCAGAACCTTAACCTTCAAAATATACATTTGTTTTTTTCTTGAAAAGCAAAGGGGCATACCTTTAAGAAATAGTATCTAAAAGCATTTAAGGAACTGACATGGCCATAATTCTAAATTAAAATTATTAAGACTATTTCTGGTTTCCAGAGAAACCTAATTATAGCAAGCCTGATTTTTTTCTTTTTTGGTTTTATGATACCTTTGTTCCAAGACTTTTGTCTTGAATAGCTTTTTTTAATACATTTTTCTCTTATAAAAAATGTCATTTTAAACTAGTTTCTATTTTTCCACATATGTGTAGTGAGCATAAATAAGAAACTTATGTGAGAAACTCCCAAGATCTTTTATCCTCCAGGATTCAGTTGTGTAAAGTGGAAAAGGGTCTGAAAACAATAGGTTTTATAACTAAGATAATGCATCAGTATTTTGTCTTTAAATCTAGTTCTCCAAATACCAAGGATTTTGTTACTCTTGACTGACTGATCAAAAACTCTGGTCCCAGTTCAAAGGACAAGCTCAGTTCAAGGTTGCATTTACTATGGTTTACTTCCAGAGCAGTGAATACGTTTTACAATAAATCTAAACTAGAAAAGAAGCAGAGGGTGGACACAGCTTCCCATTGCCTCTTTGTATTCCCTTTAAACATGTCCTCAAGTTCAGAGTTCTCAGAAGCCTCTGAGGAGAGAGAAGCCCTTTGGGTCAGAGGCTCATGGTACGATGGGTTCCCTGACTTATATTCAGAATCACATCAGCGCATAGCATCAGCTCATACTCTTCTATTCAGGAAACCACATCACAAAGCCTGTTTTGCAAGATCTGGTTCTTGCAATTCTCTTGTATTGGCACAGGGAAAATGCCCCCTTCCCTGTGTGTATCTGGCTCGAAGACTTTGCATGCTTTTATGTTTTTTTGTTTTGTTTTGTTTTTGTTTTACTTATTTCACACATGGGGACTTCCTGAAGAAGACCAGCCATAGATTACCATACCATTCAAGGGAGAAAATTGTACTTGTATCCTCATAGGAAAAGAAATAAGAGCAGCAGTACTATTGGTGGTCACAAGACCATTCATTACCTCAGCTCTTCTCTTATAAAGAGATAACATTAGGTTAAAATTTTAAAAAAGGAATACAGTCTCTATGTTCTCAATGTGGATTATACAGAGGGACCTTTAGATGAAGTTCTGCAGTGATTTTTTTTTTTTTAAGCCAGTCTTTGGAGACTGTCAAAAATCCCAATTAGTGCCAAATAGTACAACATTTTTATTTTAAAGCAAAATCTATTTTGCAGTAAGCCAGTATATGTTAAGGGCTTTATATTATCCAGTTGAAAGAAAACTACAAAAGAAAGGAGGCAAGTTAATATTCCTGCAAACAATTTTGAAGTCTACCACCATGAATTATTTAAAAACTTGTAAGAGGATATTACATATTTCCAAGGGATATTTTAAATTAAAAAATTAAATATTCTTGCTCCAAATGCCATATTGTAAATAATATGACAGTCACTTCAACATATTTTCCCCTTGTCAAAAGAAAAGAAAGAATTATGTATAATTCCCCTTTAATACCCTCCATCTGGTGTAATGATGTTCTGAGTGGCTAAGGACTCAATTTATTTGGAAAGAATATTATCAATATTAAAGAATTGGTGATCTGTCCCAGATTCTCCAAAATTGATAGGTTGACCCGTTCATATACTAAAGGCACAACAACTCCCCAGTATAGCCAAGCTTCCTTACCTATAAAGATCGCTTTCCCCATTATTCCTGAAACACAGGCTGGCCACTTGAACTCTGCACTATTTTTACATATTGTTTCATCACTGTTATTTTCAAGGAAATCACAAACTGATAAATTTTATAGAAGAAGTGAAAACAGGGTGTAATGGGGACTTACAGGTGATGCTCCCAGCTCAGATTGTTAGAGAGACATTTGGAGAGGAAATAGTATTTAGCCAGGCAAAGATTAGTTAATGGACATTTTAGAAAGAAGAAGAATTACATGAAAAAGAATAAAGAATTGGTATTTTATAGGAGAGACGGTAAGAAATCTTGGCTAGGTTTAGGTACTTGAGGGTCTGTGTGATATACCAAGCCTGGACTCTATCCAGAACATTAGAATGAGTAAAAGAAGAATTTAAATAGAGAAGAGAAAATGAACACAATCGTATTTAAGAAAGACAACTCTGCAAGCAATATGGATAATAGATTCAATCAAGTTAAGACTAAAGACTTTGTTTAGAAGTAAACTAAAGTGCATTTCTTCCCCAGGGAGAAATGACGACAATTGATTGAATTAAGGCAATGGCTGTGAGAATAGAGATAGAATGGATTCCAGAAATGTCAGCTCGATTGGTGAACAGCAAGATGGGGAAGGTAATGGAGAATGAGAAACTCAGAAAGATTCCCTAGTCATTGACTTGAAAAACCTGTATGGATGATATCACTATTTACAGAGACATGAACTAAAAGAAACAAAAGATGGGGTTTTTTTGGAGAGAGGGCTGGAAATCATGAATTTAATTAAACTATAGCTTGTGAAATAATAATAAAATTAAGAATACAGACTAACAGGCACTACTCTGATCTATTTTTATCTTTATCTCATTTTCTCCTCACAAAATATCTCTGTGAGGTGGTTATTATTATTATTATTATCATTCCATGTTACAAATTAGGAAATTTAAATAAACTAAGTAATCTTTTCAAGTTTACCCAAATAGTTAAATTCCATGCCTTGTAGACTGTTGTGAATACGTGGTTAAAGCTCAGAAGAGAACACTCTCATAGATGTTTAAGTGTAGAACTTACTAGCTTTGTAGTTGAAGCCCTGAAAATACACAGATACAATGTATAGGATGAGAAGGGAAGACCAAAGGCAAACCTCTGGGGAAGACTATCTCCCAGGAACACAGTGAAGATGTAAGATGTATAAAGGCAGGAAGTCTAGGTAGGAAACATTATCAAAGTTCAAAATCTGCGTGTTGATCTGTGCTACAGCATGAAATACGTCGTCTGGATTGAGCATCTAGTAAGTCAGGAGTAACTTGGAGCAGAGAAAGGGTGTTGGATTTTTTCAAGGATGAAATCAGATAACGGTGTGCCCCGGCATGATTAGGTGGAGAGTGAGTAGAGATAGAAAACGGAAAATGACTTTTTTCTTTTTTTTTTTTGCGGTACGTGGGCGTCTCACTGTTGTGGCCTCTCCCGTTATGGAGCACAGGCTCCGGACGCGCAGGCTCTGCGGCCATGGCTCACAGGCCCAGCCGCTCCACGGCATGTGGGATCCTCCCGGACCGGGGCACGAACCCGTGTCCCCTGCATCGGCAGGCGGACTCTCAACCACTGGGCCACCAGGTAAGCCCGGAAAATGATTTTTTAAAGTAGCTTTGCTGTGGATGTAGAAGAGAGAGTAGCAAGATCTGGGGAATAGGTTGCTTTATTATGTTGGTTTTGTTTAATACAGGAGAAATTTGAAGAGAAAAAGAGTATAAAGTTAGGGACAAAAGAGAGGGCAACTGCTTGAATGATGTTCTTTAGGAGATGGGATTTTAGCAAAAATGAACTGATAAGCCTCAGAAAAAGCAAGAGCTCCTCCTCCTCTAAACAGAAGGAAGGTTCTTTTCTGTCAAGATCTGCATTCATTTAAGCTTTCCAAACAAGATGGAGGGGTATATAAGTGAAGTTATTTATTTTTGTTTTAAAACTATTTTAAGTACTTTCAAGGACTTGAAATTCCTCTTCCCAAGAATAGTTTCCGGCTAATGACTGAAGTTTCTAGATCAGATTCTTTCCTTTTTGTTTATCATTGACTTTAATCTTTACATCCCTTTTACTTCTAAAATAGTCGTGGAAGACATAATCCATTCAATCTTTAATGAAACTGTGCTTTTTTTTTTTTTTTTTTCAAAATACAGTCTTCTGTTGGAAGTTTAATAGCAATTGTAAGCAAAGGATGAATTACCTCAGAAAAGGATGGGATGTGTCTTAGAAAGTTTTGCTCACTTACAGTCCCTGCTGCCTCATAATTCTAGATTACATTTATTTTTCACTCTCCGTGACTGTCTCTGTGCCTCCAAACTGCATTTCTAATCCTTGGTTGTCTTAGTCTCTCTGGGCTGTCACAACAAAATACCATAGGTTGGGTAGTTTAAACAACAGAAATTCATTTTCTCACAGTCTGGAGGCTAGAAATCCAAGATAAGGGTTTCAACATGGTTGGATCTGATGAGGGCTCTCTTCCTGGCTTGCAAATGTCCACCTTCTCTCTCTGTCCTCACATGGCATGGTGGAGAGATCTCTCTCTTCCTCTCCTTATAAGGCCACACTCCTATCAGATTAGAGCCCGACCCTTTCGACCTCTTTTAACTTTAATTATCTTCTAAAGGCCCTTTCTCCAGATACAGTCATACTAGGGATAAGGCTTCAACACACAAATTTGGGGGTCCAAGTTAATGTCCATCATTAAATGACCAACCTGCCCTTCTAGCTTCATTAGCTATTGATCGTTTGAGGGTACATTGACCTCACCTGGAACAATGTTCATTGGGCGGAACTTAGTAATGAGTTCACAATCCCCCCATTGTCTGCAGCTCTGAGGCAGCAAAAAGGGACTTAGCAGGACTTGAGGACAAGGAGAGGGGTCCTGGCCCTTGGACTGTAGGATTTATTACCACAAGATAATGGAAGCACTAGTGCTTTCCCTAGAAAGAGTCAGCAGCTGGTCTGAGGTTTGCACTTAGAGTAGTAAGAGGTGGTGAAATCTTGTTCTGCCTTATATGTAGTCTACTAGATTATGTATACCTTACGTCTTTTTCCATTCATTGACTTTCCCTCTCCAAGCAGTCCTTCTACACATAAGGCTGGTGTTTGCTCTGGGCTGCAGCTGCAGGGGACCAGTCTGACATCTGGTTAACCCTAACCTCTGCTTTTCCTACTCTACCCATATACCAACCACTCAGAGCTGATTATTATCCCAAAGTAGTTATACTCATCATGAGTTCCTTCTCTTTGTGTAGGATTTCTCTTTCTTCTCTTCTACTTGGAGAACATCTTCTAATAACCTAAGACATTCTCTATCCAAAAGAGCCAAGAGGAATCTCTCCAATTATCTTACCACATTGTTTGGAGTATTCTTCTATGACAGAACTTATCAAAGTATTTATTTGTTGAATATGAACTTATTAAAGACAAAAATCATATCTCATCCTTCCTTGTATTCCCAGGTTTTATTACCATGCTTGGTATGTGAAAAATGCTTGATAAATCTATGTTGCGTAAATCATTAAGTGAAATAGTTTCTCAAATCTTGGAATTCCTCAAAGCATGTATAGCCTGTACCTCACATTGTATTCATTCATTCATTGATTCATTCTTCCATCAAAACATCATTTGATACTTTCTGTGTGTCAGGCATCATGCTAGGTCCCCTGAGTACAACCGTGGACAGAAAAGTGGAGTCTGGTGTCAGAACTGAGATCACTTCTGTGTTCTTCCACAGTAAATGACTGCGGGCAAGATGTTTTACCCCTTCAAGTTCCAGTTTCACTATATATAAAATGGGAGGATCATAGTGCTTTCTTATGCAGTGTGCTATGAGAATTAAATATGACCAATCAATTTAAAAAGTTTAGCACTTTTTTGACACATAGTAAAAACTGCTTCTCTTGCTACTTCTTCCTATCATTATAACTTGAAGAATGATCACTGCTCTCATGGATCCCATCCATGGTAAGTACATAGAAGCCCTTTGTATTGACATTAAGTTGTTTCACATGTGTAAATATTACTTGTATGATTGGATTGCAAATTCCTTGGAGGCAGGGATTCTGTGTAAACAGAAACTCTGTGAAGAGCAATTTCTCCTTCTTGATAACACTGTAACATCATTTTCAAATGGTAACAATATTAGCAAGGATAAAAAGTTAGTTGCTCAATGTATATATTAAAGAGGGTGAAGAATCAGGGTTGAATCCCAACCAAGGGATAAACAATAAGTATAATAATAAAAATATACTTTGACATAATGATTCCTATGGATCAGGTTCAGTGTTCTATGTGGATCATATGATTTTCTTCTCACAGAAACAGCATCACATAAACATACATTACCCCTGTGGAAACTGAGTTTCAGAAGTATTAAGTAAGCTGCCCAAAGTCACTTCTTCTTCCACCCATACTTTACCAGGCTAGTGATTCACAGTTTTTAAAATAGCTAGCAACATCTTGGCACTTTATATTTTATTTTGTGATGTTTTGTCTTTTCCAGCTTCCATCTTTCTGTCCATCCCTAAACTATAAAGCAATAAGTGACACATCATAGTTTTCCTTTAGAAATACACTTAGAGAATTTTTATTTTGTGGGTTTCTTTTAAAGAACTGTGGCACTCTAAAGAAGAATAGAAATACTCTGGGAAATAGAAAAGTCAAAGTGGGTAAATATGCTCAATCAATTAAAAAATGTTTAGCATGTTTTTGACAAAAAAAATTTTTTTGACAGCAGAGAGAAATAAACAGGTATAATATTGCATGTGTTGGATATGGGGAGTGTCAAATATGTACTGGAGCTGTCTGTGCCGTATTTGGTCTCAGGTACGGACCAGAGGGAACAAATGTATGCAATGGATGTCATGAGCAATCACATTAGTTTGGCCCATTTTATCTTAAAATGTTATAAAGTCTCTGTTGATGATTATTATATAGTTAGATTTGGAATTTTGTGTCCTCCACTTTCATTATGTAGTATGTTTGTATTTGTAGTGAATGATTAATTGGATATGGTAACCATATGTCCTGATTTAGCAATTGCTCTGTATTTTTCATTTTTAAATAAAATATTATTGTTAATATTTACAATAAATTGAGCCAGCATGGATCTGGAAGACCTCCATGTTTTTCTTCCTGCTGCTAGCATGATCACATCTGCTGGTTTGTGAGGCTTATATATAGTAAAGAGAAATCACACTTTAATACATGGTTAAACCGGAAAGATGACCAGAGATAATTGATTTTTCTTTCCCAGCTCTCTTTTGGGGCAATGTAACCAACACCACCCTTTCAAGGGAAGCATGCAGTGTACTTTCTGATAAAACAAAGTACTTTTGGACACTGATGGCTAAGAGCAGCAAATTCCTTCCAGTCTTGAATAAAGGTGGAGAAGTAGTCACCACTGCTCCCGTTATGAAACACTTGGTGAGCCAGCTCTTGTGCTGCAGCCCATGCAGTGACTTAAGAGATACATGAAGCTGCAGATTATCAGTTGGCCTATAATATGCTGGACAGCCAAAAAAAATAATGGTCATTAAAATAGACATCATAGAACATTGGTCTCCTTAGGTCTCTGTGATTAGTATTGTGGTGTTGGGAGGTCATGACGACTGAGTAGAGGTCTCCAGTATTACTAACAATCTAAATCAACACATTCTCTCAAATAACGCTGCTCACTCTTGGTAACCCACCATTTACCATACCCCATTGGTAACAAAAGAGAATGGGGTTCAGTTTCAATCTCCATTGTAAGCGCCCCTGCTCATAAAACCCAGACCTCTCCTTGGCTATAAGTATGACCATGACATTCTTGCGGTTGTCCTTCTCAGGAGATGATCTGCACTTCTGCTATTCATGATCATACCTCCTGAACATAAAAGATACACTCACGTGGACTCCTGAGTATTGATGCACACCTACATTTCTACTCATGTGCTCTGAAGTCCTGGAAAGAACATCTCCTTATTTTAAAGCCCTTGTTATTTGTCTAAATTTTGAGTAAAGTTTGCTGCAAACTTTGAGTAGTGTGCTTTGGCCTACAGAAACTAGATTTCCCTAGATTTAAAAAGATTCTCTAATGTTCAGTTTGCTCTATCAGAGAAAACTATGTTCGGTAAAGATAAGAACTGTGGGGGGAAAGTACAGCAGAGAAGAGAGATACAAACTTCCATGGATTTCAATTTTAGATCAAGCAGTCACAGAAGTTTTCACTGAAAAGATAATGTTAAAGAAAAAGCATAGAGGAAATGAGGAAGACAGCATGAACTGTTAGGAGAAGGACCTTCCCGACTGAGGGGAAACTAAAACACAAAGACCTTGCAGCAGAAACATGCTGGTGAGTTCATAGAAGAGCAAGGAAGACAGTCTCATAAGAAATGGTGAAGAAGTAGCAGGTCAGAAAAGTAATGAAGCTTACATTGTTTAGAGCGGCACTGTCCAATGGATATCACGAGTCACATAAGTAATTATAAATTTTTCAGTAGCCACAAAGATAAAGTGAAAAATGGAAACTGTGAAATTAATTTTAATAATGTTAATTAATCCAATACATGAAAAGTATTATCATTTTAACTTGAATCAATTAAAAATATTGACATATTAAAAATTTTTTTGTACCAAGTCTTTGGAATCTGGTGTGCATTTTTTACTTACAGCACATCTCAATTTAGACTCCACATCTGGAGTGTTCATTAGCCATGTGTGGAGATGACCTCTGTGCTAGACAGTGCAGATTAGGGACTTGACAGCTATTTTAAGGACCTTGGATTTTACTGTGAGATAGAAAGCTACTGGAGGATTTTTAGAACAAAAAAGAGGTAAGATTTGGCTCACATATTTTAACAGGATTACTCTGACTATGGTGTTAAAAGACTGAAGAGTGGAGACTATTGCAATATCCCATAGGAGATATGAGAGTAGCTGAGGTGTCAATTGTGGAGGCTTTGTGCAGTGACTAGGTTCTGGATATATTTTGAAAGTAGAGCCTGACGTAATTTTCTGGCATATGGGTTGTCAGATATGAAAGAAAGAAGTTAAAAATATAAATTGGGCCAGGTACATATATATTTTAAAGCATCTCTGATAATTCCAAATTTCATTATTGGTCAAGAATCATTGGTTGTTGGCAGTTCCTGTTTCTTATCCTGATGTAATCCCCATTGCTTTGCTTTCCTGATAAATCTCTAGACCTGGAAAGTTATTTATTTTGGATAGAGACATAGTGGGATTTGGAGCTAGAGAAATAAGTAAGCACTTCCAAAGACCTTAGAAATAGCAGAGAAATTCCTTGATTATTATTTAGAAAGCAGCAGTGAAGAGAAACAGGGAGATTGTTTTGAAGTCTATTTCAATGGCCTAACTAAGAGGTTCCAAAGGCTTGGGCTAGCGGGTTTTGGGGGTGTTAATTATTTGTTTCTTGATCAGGATTCTGGATACATGACTATTGTCAGCATCTGAATTCATGGAGCTATACAATTATTTTATATAGATATAGTATTCCAACAGAAAGCAAAATAGAAAACATTGACCAGTCTCTCTGAAATGTACCAAAATTCACCAAGCTTATAAAGTCAGAAGGCCAATGTTTTAATTTATAGTGAAAAATACAAATATTATTTAGAATGAAAAATTGTCTTAATTGATTCTGCAGGTAAAACTACATAGGAAGCCAAAATATAATCAGAAGGTCGCTGGGTGAAAATGGAATCAGAACAAATGGAGTTACTAAAATGAAATTGATTACTAGTGTAATTGAGCTCTGAGAGCATAACTCACCCATCCTCACTACAGAGACAGAAGTCTTGAACATTCAGGATTCAGAGCTGGGAGCTGTTTTCTATGGAGGTTGCTGAAAATTGTTATTTCTCATTGCTCTTCTGCCTTTCTCTGCTGAGCCATCTCCCATGATTGATGTAATATTTGTTGTTTCCTTGAAATGTTTTAGCACCGTAATAAAGTCCTGGAAATAAAGTGATTTTAAGATTACTTTCTAGATCTTATTCTAGAATACCTATATTATGACTTGACTGAAAAAAAAATCTTCAAAGCTTTTTAAGGAAAGCCACGTTGTTTTCCTCATGTAAAACTCACAGCATCTTGAGATGCTGGACACAGCACTTAGAACACGTTGAAAAGTCAAAGATGACCTGGAAGATCCTTGCCTTGGAAGCATATTATGCTCTTTCATTAGCCAAGGTAAATAAGGCAGGAGGAGGAGGAGTAGTTTTGGGGAGGATGGTGCTAGGGGCACTCTAAAAATGTAAAGTTTGAGGTGATGCATCCAATTGAGTTCACTCTGTATCTCAGAAGTCCTAGAAGACAAGACAGTTTGAGCTATAAAAGTGTTGATCATTTTGCTCTGAGGCAGACTAAAATTGAGAGAATTATTGAGATCACCCAAGGAAAGAGGAGGAGGAAAGAAGTGTGAAAAGATGCAGAAGAGTGAGGTTTGAAGAAATACTGTCAGCTGGTTTTAATATTTTCAGTGACATAATATACAATGATTTCTATCAAGGCCATTGATTGATGAAGTAGCTTAGGGCCTTGAGATAATTTGAAAAAATCTGTAACTGCCTCAAAAGAGGCTATAGGTGTATGTACACAGGGATTGCTGAGTCATTTTTAAAGAGCTCGTATAAGGTTAGACCATACAAAAGAGTCTTTTGATTTTTTTAGAGAAGTTTTGGGTTCACAGCAAAACTGGAAGATACAGAGATTTTCATTGTTCCCTTTGCCCACAGTGAAGCCTTTTAACATATTTAAGGAAGTGTTGTGTAGCATCATTCGACAGCTATGACTGCACAATATTTTACAAAGAAAGGGAAATAGAGAATATGAAGGGCATGTACTATAATCACTAAGTTGAATTCCTTAGAAAGAAACTTCAGGGTTCAAGTCTTGAAAGTGGTAGGGTTTGGTTCCGGTTTTCTCTGTTTTATTCTGCTGTTTGTTTGATAACGAGCTGGTATGAAATGCTGAATGTGAAATGCTGAAAAAGTTCATTGGAATTTAGGAGAAAAAGTAACAGAGGCCAAGACATTGGAAAAGTCATTGATATAGCTTTTTTTTTTTACATCTTTATTGGAGTATAATTCCTTTACAATGGTGTATTAGTTTCTGCTTCATAACGAAGTGAATCAGTTATACATATACATATGTTCCCATATCTCTTCCCTCTTGAGTCTCCCTCCCTCCCACCCTCACTATCCCACCCCTCCAGGCTGTCACAAATCACTGAGCTGATCTCCCTGTGCTATGTGGCTGCTTCCCACTAGCCATCTATTTTATGTTTGGTAGTGTATATATGTCCATGCCACTCTCTCACTTTGTCACAGCTTACCCTTCCCCCTCCCTGTATCCTCAAGTCCATTCTCTAGTAGGTCTGTGTCTTTATTCCTGTCTTACACCTAGGTTCTTCATGACATTTGTTTTTCTTAAATTCCATATATATGTGTTAGCATACGGTATTTGTCTTTCTCTTTCTGAGTTACTTCACTCTGTATGACAGACTCTAGGTCTATCCACCTCATTACAAATAGCTCAATTTCATTTCTTTTTATGGCTGAGTAATATTCCATTGTATATATGTGCCACATCTTCTTTATCCATTCATCCAATGATGGACACTTAGGTTGTTTCCATCTCCGGGCTAATGTAAATAGAGCTGCAATGAATATTTTGGTACATGACTCTTTTTCAATTATGGTTTTCTCAGGGTATATGCCCAATAGTGGGATTGCTGGGTCATATGGTAGTTCTATTTGTAGTATTTTAAGGAACCTCCATACTTTTCTCTATAGAGGCTCTACCAATTCACATTCCCACCAGCAGTGCAAGAGTGTTCCCATTTCTCCACACCCTCTCCAACATTTATTGTTTCTAGATTTTTTGATGATGGCCATTCTGACTGGTGTGAGATGATATCTCATTGTAGTTTTGATTTGCATTTCTCTAATGATTAATGATGTTGAACATTCTTTCATGTGTTTGTTGGCAGTCTGTATACCTTCTTTGGAGAAATGTGTATTTAGGTCTTCTGCCCATTTTTGGATTGGGTTGTTTGTTTTTTTATTATTGAGCTGCATGAGCTGCTTATAAATTTTGGAGATTAATCCTCTGTCAGTTGTTTCATTTGCAAATATTTTCTCCCATTCTGAGGGTTGTCTTTTGGTCTTGTTTATGGTTTCCTTTGCTGTGCAAAAGCTTTCAAGTTTCATTAGGTCTCATTTGTTTATTTTTGTTTTTATTTCCATTTCTCTAGGAAATAGGTCAAAAAAGATCTTGCTGTGATTTATGTCATAGAGTGTTCTGCCTATGTTTTCCTCTAAGAGTTTGATAGTTTCTGGCCTTACATTTAGGTTTTTAATCCATTTTGAGCTTATTTTTATGTATGGTGTTAGGGAGTGATCTAATCTCATACTTTTACACGTACCTGTCCAGTTTTCCCAGCACCACTTATTGAAGTGGCTGTCTTTTCTCCACTGTACATTCCTGCCTCCTTTATCAAAGATAAGGTGACAATATGTGCGTGGTTTGAAGTAATCAAAAATAACCACATAGAAGATAAATATATCAGCATACTGTGTACTTCAAGTGTTGTGGGGATGAGTGTTTAAAAAGAGAAACAAAGATTGGGGAAGGTTGTGGAACAAAGAATTAAAAGAGTGAGGGATGTTGGCAAAACAAAAGAAAACACCTTGCAGGGAAGCAAGAATTCCACCGACTTCTTGCAGTCACGATTTTGCAGGTAGTATCTTTACCCCTACTAGGATGGTTCTGAAGAAAAAGGTGTCAGCTGGTTTGTTTATTTTAATAAAGACTGTAATGGTTAAAGTTGTATTTGGAGAATTTCTATTGCCATCTCATTAGACATTTTCTGAACTGTTTATTTCTAGGTTTCAAAGGTGAGTTTTAATGAATTTTTACGTTGCACATTCAATTTAGACAGGAAAGCCGTATGCTGATAAACTTACTGACACTCAATCTGCTTATCATGGTTTCCCTTCAAACCTCAAATTGCATATAAACAGAAAAACTAATCAACTGAAGCAGAAACACAGTATCAATTAGGTTGATGACTGGCAACTGAAAAAAGAGCAAACAAAATTAATTCCAATCAGTTTGGTAATAAAAAATCAAAAATGTGTAGTAACTTGAGATGACTATCCAGAAAGTAGCTGTGATTTGGCAAAGAATTTTTATATAAATGCTTAGAATCCTTCAAAATAGTATTCAAATATATATCTATTTCTTTTTTGTGGCTGCCACACATGTTATTTCAAAACAATAAACATTTATTGAGCATTATTATGTACTTTATGAACTTCACATACTTAAAAAAATCACTGTGGTACTCATTCACAGCATGATGGACTTTACTGTATTAAAGAAGTTACAGGTAAAAGAATCTAGCCATGGAGGTTTCTCCAAATTGCCTTCAAAAGTGAAGAAAGTATATTTAAACACCAAGCAAGACAAGAGAATACCATCCCTTGACCGCCTTGATAGAATGAGTCAAATTAGATTCAGGAGACATTACATACCTCCTGGTAAGTGAGAGAGGAGAAACAGAAGCACAGAATCTAGGTGGGGAAAATAAGGAAATAATGATCATCCTCCCCTTTTCCTTTCCTCAGTCTTGCAAAAAGGCCAAGCTGAAGCATGGGAAAGCCTGGAATGAAATTGGAAATTTTGATTACAACCTGGAACTCAACATATTAATTACTGAATTGATACTCTTTACCAAAATTTATTATTCAAGACTATCCAGAAAATGTGTTGTGATTTTTCTTAAATTGCATCCCACGGACATAGTGGTGCCAACAAAGTGGACTTGCAAAGACATTAATTAAATAAACAATCTAGCTGTTTTCTGATTTTTAACCTATGTGCCTCTTTAGTTCAATTTAACAGTTATAGCTACATGATAAATACAGTTACTTAGCATAACACTTAAGGCCTATAAAAACTGGGTCCAGCTTGCCTCGCCTTTTTCATGCATTTCCTAAACTACTCTTCTCTCCTGTATTTTAAATGTATGTACAATTCTTAGATTCCAGCCAATTTTATGAGCCTGTTCTATTTTCAAGGTGGTGGTTCTAATGAAAGTTCCCATGCCAATTGCTAAACTATAACTTTCAAAAAGTTAAAAATATGACTCTCATGTGAATATAAACACCTGAGAAAAGATTTTATTAAACTCACTATTTAATGAGAGAACTAGTAAAATGTCAATACCATCAAAAGGAAATAGGAAGAAAAGATATACAGATATATAGATATATTTACATATCTATATCTATTTACTATCTATCTACCTATCTAATGGGCACTGGGCCTACACACACACACACACTCACACACACACACACACACACACACTCGCAATATTTAGTTAGGAAAGCTGAAATAAGCTTACATATATTCAGACCAGTTAGTATCCCATATCCCTTAGGATGATGAAATGCAATGTTTAGGTTACTATTTGTACTGGATAGAAATCAATTCTATCTTTACTGGAAAAATATTTTTATTCCTATGAATATGAATGATTTGTGTGACTCTCAGTTTCCTAAAAGTTAACTCCTACCCCTTCAGATTTGAAAATAACCTAGTCAATAGAAAGTTAACCAAAGGTACACAGTCCTGACCACTAAATATCACTTAGCACTCCCCTGAAAGGACATCTAATAATATCTTTTGCTTATTTCTATGCCTTGGACAATTTTTCTGAAACCATCGATTTACTGGTAAACACGCATTTGTCAAGACTCACCCAGTTGCCATCTCCTGGGTGAAAATGTTTTGAATGACTCCATGAAAACTCTCTGAGATCCCTCTGTTACATCACCTACATCGTACTTTAGATCAAGAGGGTAGTAGTTCTGTATGTCTTGTCTCTCTGTTCAATGGCTAATAGTATTCTCAAGTTACAGAACCTTATTCAAGTTGCATTGCTATTAGAAGGTTTGAAGATTGGCTCCATCAATTAGTAGCTGTATAACATCATGCAAATTATTTACCAGTTGAAGTTTTATTGATCTCATCTTCTGAATGAGAATAATGTCTAGCACAAATTTTACTGTGAGGAGTAAATGAGGAAAAAAGCTTAAAACATTTATTACAATATAGACTCTCAATAAATAATAGTAGAAATGGTAGTAAAAACATCAAGAACATAGAAAATGGTAAAAGGAAGTGAAATTTAGATATACAAGGTTAAACTCATGAGCTCTGAGAATTTCTCAGAATGTATATTTTATGTACCACTTGGTATATTCCACTAGACCATAGGAAGATCCTTAAATCAGACTCAGAAATGTCAGTTTCAAGTCCTACTGAAAGTGGATTGTGAAAAAGTACAAATCATTTACTTTATCAAATTATGTAAATCAGAGTAATTCACAAAGCAATTCAAGTTTCTTAAAAATTTATCCCCAAAAGAATTTTATACATGTTTCTTTCTTTGTTCTTTTAGTTTATAAACTATATAAAATACATTTCTTGGAATTGTATAATCTTCAGACCCTCCTACCCAGATATTATTAACATTTTTCCAAAGGAAAAAACTAATAAAAATATAATAGTGATCTCTAGGAAAACATGGCTTAATCAGTGAGAACGTTTTATTTTAATGATTGTATAAAAACACAATTCTAGGCAAAAGAAATGATGCAGGAGCAATTAGAGACATTGTGGTTCCCAGCATAATATTTACACTCATCTAAGTATTCACACGGAGGGGTCTATAGCACTGTTTGAGCCAGAAAACCTGCTCTATTAATTTTCTTCCAAACTATCAGACTTCTTATTTTAGAGGGAGAATGAACAACAAATTAATTCTGTTTTAAAGACAGACAAAATGGGAGCCTGAAATATGACAACAAATCACTTGAATTCTTCATGGAGGTTTACGCAAAACCTGGCAGGAAAATCACCATCAGAACAAGTAAAAAAAATAACATCAATGCATCTCAAAAGAGGTGTACCACTTCCACACAACAGTTCAATTCCAGAAGTTTTTTTCTAAGCTGGATTTTTGTAAATTGAGTCATATTTTAAAAACATTGGAAGGACTAATGATTCAAATGAATCCTTAGTTTAACCTGTTTTTTTAATGCCAAAATTCAATGGCTTTTCCCTTTTTTCTATTTTATGAACTTGTATCTCCATAGAACAGAACAAGAAGTTAGCTAATTAGGATATTTGTTGTGAATATTGTACATTCTGATACCAGATTTGGAATGCCAGTGTATGACCATGAATTATGTTATCATGAATAATGAATATATCTAACATATTGAGTGCTTGTTTTGTGCCAGACAGTATACCAAGTGCTTTATATGGACTATCTCATTTAATCCTCATAATACAAAAGCGAGGTTTTGTTTTGTTTTGTTTTGTTTAACAGAAGAGGAACCCAGATGAGGTAGTTTGCCCAGATAAAATGATGGAGCCTGGATCAGACAGAGTTTGATGCCAAAGCCAAAGTCCTTAATAACTCCACCATCCAGCTTTCCCTGCCTTAAAGAGGTTGAGAGAGTAGTCACTTTAATACATGAAAAAAATGATTTGTTCATTAAATTTCCAAAGATAAAATGCCTCATTTTCAGTGGCCCAGTATGAATAAGCTTAAGAAAAAAGAACTATTTATTTCTCCTATAATCTTAAGAGGCATTTTAAATGCCCTCTTTTGGGAGTGTGGAGGAAGTAATACTTACTCTATTTTTAGCTTTTCATTAAAGGATTTGGGTTGCTTTGACTCAATTTGTGTAAATGCAAACTGCATTTAGAAAATTGTTAAATCTATTAAATTTACCTGCTACTGGTGGATCCAATTTTCAGGTATAATGAAACATGTCAAAGAGAAAATAATGAAATGAATGTGTACTTTCTCAAATAAGACTAACAAGGATCATAAAGGGGTCAACTTGGTAGAACTGCAGGAAGCCTCATCAGACTGGCCATGATTTCTAACTCATATATCTCTCATCAGAAATACTGCATAATTATACATTACCTATTCAAAGAAATATATTAGAAATCCTAAAGGGAACAGACTTCTTTCTTTTCAAATAATGACTAATTAACATAATACTCATCTTAATATTTCAATTAATAATCAAGAAATTTTGTTGAAACCCAAAGGGGTTACAAAAATGAGGTAGGATACCAAAAGAGGTATGGTTAGGTAGCTTTCAGTAATTGTCATCCAATCCTTCCCAGCCATTTAATTTTTCCCTTTCCAAGTTCATCTATGAAATTGTAAGCTGGAAGCATATGACTGTTTGCATTGCTTTGACAACAGGAATATAATCTAAAAGAAAAAAAGAAGTGAGAAATTGTCCAAAGGTAGGTTGCAGTTATAGGAAGGATCAGTTTGTTGTCTTAGAGAAAATCAGTGAAACTTAATCTTTCAGAATCCAATTTTAGGTGTCTTTTTAGAGCTTAAAGGTGAAAAGACTCAGTTGAAAAAGACTCACTTTGGGGTCCTAAGCATATAGCTTATAACCTCTGATATTTTAAACTTTGCAAAAAGAATGAAAAGAAAAATGAGACTAATAAGAGGACTCAATATAATGGAAAAATGTATAATATGACGAATTTAAAAGCTTGCTAGAGACCTTCAAGATGGTGGAGGAGTAAGATGTGGAGATCACTTTCCTCCCCACAAATACATCAAAAGTACATCTACATGTGGAGCAACTCCTACAGAACACCTGCTGAACGCTGGCAGAAGACCTCATACTTTCCCAAAGGCCAGAAAATTCCCACATACCTGGGTAGGGCAAAAGCAAAAAGGAAAAACAGAGACAAAAGATTAGGGATTGGACCCACACCTCTGGGAGGGAGCTGTGAAGGAGGAAAAGTTTCCACACACTAGGAAGGCCCTTCATGGGCGGAGATGGTGGGTGTGCAGGGTGGGGAAGCTTCAGAGCCATGGAGGAGAGTGCAGCAACAGGGGTGCAGAGGGCAAAGAGGAGAGATTCCCACACAGAGGATCGGTGTTGACCAGCACTCACCAGCCCGAGAGGCTTGTCTGCTCACCCGCTGGGGCAGGTGGGGGCTGGGAGCTGAGGCTCAGGTTTCAGAGATCAGATTGGGGTTGACTGCGTGAAGACAGCCTGAAGGGGGCTAGTGCGCCACAGCTAGCTGGGATGGAGTCAAGGGAAATGTCTGGACCTGCCTAAGTGTCAAGAGACCACTGTTTTGGGGAGTGGGAGGAGAGGGGATTCCTGCTCTGTGTGCCCACAGAAGGCACAGCAGCACCTAAGTGAGCTCCAGAGACAGGCAAGAGCTGCAGCTAACAGCTGAAACCCCAGACACGGGCATGAAATGCTAATGCTGCTGCCACTGCCACCAAGAATCCTGTGTGCAAGTGCAGGTCATTACCCACATCCTCCAGGGGACTGCGCAGACCTCCACTGCCAGGGTCCTGAGATCCAGGACATCTACCCTGGGAGAACATATGGCACACCTCAGGCTGTAGCAATGACATGCTGGCCTCTGCTGACACAGGCTCACTCCGCATTGCAATTAATACTACCATACCCCTCCATCTCCCGGGCCTGAGTGAGCAACAGAGCCTTAATCAGCCACTGCTTTTTCACACCCTCTTGTCTGGGTGGGGAACAGATGCCTGAGGGCAGTCTACACACAGAGGTGGGGCCAAAACCAAAGCTGAACCCCAGGAGCTGTGCAAACAAAGAAGAGAAAGATAAATTTCTCACAGCAGCCTCAGGAGCAGAGGATTAACTTCCCACAATCAACTTGATGAACGCTGCATCTGTGGAATACTTGAATAGACAACAAATGTTCCCAAAATTGAGATGGTGGACTTTGGGAGTAACTGTAGACTTCGGGTTTGCTTTCTGCATCTGATTTGTTTCTGGTTTTTATGTTTATCTTAGTTTAGTTTTTAGTGCTTGTTATCACTGGTGGATTTATTGGTTTGGTTGCACACTTTTTAAAAAAATTTTTTAATTTTTTTTCCTTTTTGCTCTTTTTGTGAGTGTGTATGTGTATGTTTCTTTCTGTGATTTTGTTTGTTTAGGTTTGCTTTTATGAATGTCCTAGGGTTCTGATTGTTCAGTTTTTCTTTTAGTTTTTTGTTTTCTTTTTATTAGTACGTATGTGTATGTATCTTTGCATGATTTTGTGTTTAGTTTTGCTTTTACAACTTGATTTGGGGTTCTGTTTGTTTGTTTCTTTTTTTCTTCCTCTTCTTCTGAGCCGTGTGGCTGGCAGGGTCTTTGTGCTCCAGCCTGGTGTCAGGCCTGAGCCTCTGAGGTGGGAGGGACAAGTCCAGGACATTGACCCCCAGGGACTTCCAGACCACATGTAATATCAATCAGTGATAGCTCTCCCAGAGATTTCCGTCTCAACACAAAAAAACAGCTCCACCCAATGGCCAGCAATCTCCAGTGCTGGATGCCCCATGCCAAACAACTAGCAAGACAGGACACAACTCCACCCATTAGCAGAGAGGCTGCATGAAGTCATACTAAGTTCACAGACACCACAAAACACACCACCTAACGCAACCCTGACCACCAGAAGGATAACATTCATCCTCACCCACCAGAAAACAGGCACCAGTTCCCTCCACCAGAAAGCCTACACAACCCACTGAACCAGCCTCCCTCACTGAGGTCAACACCAAAAACAATGGAAATTACAAACCTGCAGCCTGTGAAAAGGAGACCCCAAACACAGTAAGTTAAGCAAAATGAGAAGACAGAGAAATATGGAGCAGATGAAGGAGCAAGGTAAAAATCCACCAGACCAAACTAATGAAGAGGAAATAGTCAGTCTACCTGAAAAAGAATTCAGAGTAATGATAGTATAAATGATCCAAAATCTTGGAAATAGAATAGAGAAAATACAAGAAACGTTTAAAAAGGACCTAGAAAAACAAAGATGGACAACACATTAAATGAAATTAAAAATTCTCTAGAAAGAAACAATAGCAGAATAACTGAGGCAGAAGAATGGATAAGGGACCTGGAAGAGAAAATAATGGAAATAACTACTGCAGAGCAGAATAAAGAAAAAAGAATGAAAAGAATTGAGGACAGTCTCAGAGACCTCTGGGACAACTTTAAATGCAACAACATTTGAATAATAGGGGTCTCAGAAGAAGAAGAGAAAAAGAAAATTTCTGAGAAAATATTTGAAGTGATTACAGTTGACAACTTCCCTAACATGGAAAAGGAAATTATCAATCAAGTCCAGGAAGTGCAGAGAGTCCCATACAGGATAAATCTAAGGAGAAACACACCAAGACACATATTAATCAAACTATCAAAAATTAAATACAAAGAAAATATATTAAAAGCAGCAAGGGAAAACAACAATGTACAAGGGAATCGCCATAAGGTTAACAGCTGATCTTTCAGCAGAAACTCTGCAAGCCAGAAGGGAGTAGCTGGCCATATTTAAAGTGATGAAAGGGGGCTTCCCTGGTGGCGCAGTGGTTGAGAGTCTGCCTGCCAATGCAGGGGACATGGGTTCATGCCCCAGTCTGGAAAGACCCCACATGCCGTGGAGTGGCTGGACCTGTGAGCTACGGCCGCTGAGACTGCACATCTGGAGCCTGTGCTCTGCAGCGGGAGAGGCCAAAACAGTGAGAGGCTCATGTACCATAAAATACTAAAAATAAAAAAAAATAAAGTGATGAAAGGGAAAAACCTACAACCAAGGTTACTCTACCCAGCAAGGATCTCATTCAGATTCAATGGAGAAATTAAAACCTTGACAGACAAGCAAAAGCTAAGAGAATTCAGCACCACCAAGCCAGCTTTACAACAACTGCTAAAGGAATTTCTCTAGGCAGGAAACACAAGAGAAGGAAAAGACCTACAATAACAAACCCAAAATAATTAAGAAAATGTCAATAGGAACACACATATCAATAATTACCTTAAAGGTAAATGGATTAAATGCTCCCACCAAAAGACATAGACTGGCTGAATGGATACAAAAACAAGACCCATATATATGCTGTCTACAAGAGACCCACTTCAGACCTAGGGACACATACAGACTGAAAATGAGTGAATGGAAAAAGATATTCCATGAAAATGGAAATCAAAAGAAATCTAGAGTATCAATTCTCATGTCAGACAAAATAGATTTTAAAATAGAAATGAAGGAAACAATAGCAAAGATCAATAAAACTAAAATCTGGTTCTTTGAGAAGATAAACAAAATTGATAAACCATTAGCCAGAATCATCAAGAAAAAAAGGGAGAAGACTCCAATCAACAGAATTAGAAATGAAAAAGAAGGAACTGACACTGCAGAAATACAAAGGATCATGAGAGATTACTACAAGCAACTATATGCTAGTAAATTAGAAAAACTGGAAGAAATGGACAAATTCTTAGAAAAATACAACCTTCCAAGACTGAAACAGGAAGAAGTAGAAAATATGATCAGACCAATCACAAGCACTGAAACTGAAACTGTGATTAAAAATCTTCCAACAAACAAAAGCCCAGGACCAGATGGCTTCAGAGGTAAATTCTATCAAACATTTAGAGAAGAGTTAACACCTATCCTTCTCAAACTCTTCCAAAATATAGCAGAGGGACGGACACTCCCAAACTCATTCTATGAGGCCACCATTACCCTGATACCAAAACCAGACAAATAAGTCACAAAAAAAGAAAACTACAGACCAATATTACTAATGAACATAGATGCGAAAATCCTCAACAAAATACTAGCAAACAGAATCCAACAGCATATTAAAAGGATCATACACCATAATCAAGTGGGGTTTATCCCAGGATGCAAGGATTCTTCAGTATATGCAAATCTATCAATGTGATACACCATATTAACAAATAGAAGGATAAAAACCATATGATAATCTCAATAAATGCAGAAAAATCTTTCAACAAAATTTAACACCCATTTATGATAAAAACTCTCCAGATAGTGGGCATAGAGGGAACTTACCTCAACATAATAAAGGCCATATTATGACAAACCCACAGCCAACATCATTCTCAATGGTGAAAATCTGAAACCATATCCTCTAAGATAAGGAAGAAGACAAGGTTACCCACTCTCACCACTATTATTCAACATAGTTTTGGAAGTTTTAGCCTTGGTGATTAGAGAAGAAAAGGAAATAAAAGGAATCCAAATTGGCAAAGAAGTAAAGCTGTCACTGTTTGCAGATTACATGATACTATACATAGAGAATCCTAAAGATGCTACCAGAAAACTACTAGAGCTAATTGATGAATTTGGTGACATAGCAGGATACAAAATTAATGCACAGAAATCTCTTGCATTCCGATATACTAACAATGAAAAATCTGAAAGATAAATTAAGGAAACACTCCCATATACCATTGCAACAAAAAGAACAAAATACCTAGGAATAAATCTACCTAAGGAGACAAAAGACCTGTATGCAGAAAACTATATGACACTGATGAAATATGACACAAACAGATGGAGAGATATACCATGTTCTTGGGTTGGAAGAACAAACATTGTGAAAATGACTATACTGCCCAAAGCAATCTATAGATTCAATGCAATCCCTTTCAAACTACGAATGGCATTTTTCACAGAATTAGAACAAAAAATTTCACAATTTGTATGGAAACAAAAAACACCCAAAATAGCGAAAGCAATTTTGAGAAAGAAAAACAGAGCTGGAGGAATCAGACTCCTGGACTTCAGACTATACTACAAAGTTACAGTAATCAGGACAGTATGGTACTGGCATAAAAACATAAACATAGATCAATGGAACAGGGTAGAAAGCCCAGAGAAAAATCCACGAACATATGGTGACCTTATCTGTGTTAAGGGAGGTAAGAATATACAATGGAGAAAGACAGTCTTTTCAGTAAGTGATGCTGGGAAAACTGGACAGTTACATGTAAAAGAATGAAATTAGAACACTCCCTAACACCATAAACAAAAATAAACTCAAAATGAATTAAAGACCTAAATGTAAGACTGGACACTATAAAACTCTTAGAGGAAAATATTAGTAGAACACTCCATGACATAAATCATAGCAAGATCCATTTTGACCCACCTCCTAGAGAAAGGGAAATAAAAACAAAAATAAACAAATGGAACCTAATGAAATGTAAAAGCTTTTGCACAGCAAACGAAATCATAAACAAGATGAAAAGACAACCCTCAGAATAGGAGAAAATATTTGCCAACAAAGTAACTGATGAAGGATTAATCTCCAAAATATATAAGCAGCTCATGTAGCTTAATATCACAAAAACAAAAAACCCAATGCAAAAATGGGTGGAAGACCTAAATAGACATTTCTCCAAGGAAGACATACAGATTGCCAACAAATACATGAAAGGATGCTCAACATCACTAATCATTAGAGAAATGCAAATCAAAACCACAATAAGGTATCACTTCATACAGGTCAGAATGGCCATCATCCAAAAATCTATAAACAGTAAATGCTGGAAAGGGTGTAAGGAAAAGGGAACCCTCCAGCACTCTTGGTGAGAATGTAAATTGATACAGCCACTATGGAGAACAGTATGGAGGTTCCTTAAAAAACTAAAAATAGAACTACCGTATGACCCAGCAATCCCACTACTGGGCATATACCCTGAGAAAGCCAAAATTCAAAAAGGGACATGTACCACGATGTTCATTGCGGCACTATTTACAATAGCCAGGACATGGAAGCAACCTAATTGTCCATCGACAGATGAATGGATAAAGAAGATGTGACACATATATACAATGGAGTATTACTCATCCATTAAAAGAAACAATATTGAGTTATTTGTAGTGAGGTAGATGGAGCTAGAGTCTGTCATACAGAGTGAAGTAAGTCAGAAAGAGAAAAACAAATACCATATGCTAGCACATATATATGGAATCTAAAAAAAAAAAAAAAGGTTCTGATGAACCTAGGGACAGGACAAGAATAAAGATGCCGACGTAGAGAATGGACTTGAAGACACGGGGTAGGGGGAAGGGTAAGCTGGTATGAAGTGAGAGAGTAGCATTGACATATATACACTACCAAATGTAAAATAGATAGCTAGTGGCAAGCAGCTGCATAGCACAGGGAGATCAGCTTGTTGCTTTGTGACCACCTAGAAGGGTGGGATATGAGGGTGGGAGGGAGGCTCAAGAGGGAGGGGATATGGGGATATATGTATACATATAGCTGATTCATTTTGTTATACTGCAGAAACTAACTCAACATTGTAAAGCAATTATACCCAAAGAAAGATGTTAAAAATTAGAAAAATAAAAGCTTGCTAAAATAACAGCAATTAATGGCATTAGTATCTGACTGAGTCTATCACGTGTGATGATCAAAGCATTTTAAACTTTGGAGGATTAACAGATTAAAATAAGATAGTCTAGCTGTTTTAACTGCCTAGTCAATTACCAATTATTTAAACTGGATAATTTATAAATCAGGTTTATATCTCAACCTTCTTTTCAGAGTTAAGCCAGGGATCTAGGAGTAGCCACTTAAATCAAACAGTTCTATTTGGCTGCTCTTATAAATGTGGAATCTTCCAAACCACAAGCTGCTTTTGCTGTTTAATAATTCTACAGGTAAAAAACCTGTGGATATGTAACTATGTGAGAAACCATTGTATTCCTCATTTCTGCAAAAGAGATGAAACCTAAATAATTCCATATCCTTTTTTTTGTCTTCTTAATTTACTCATTGGCAATAAGTACATTTTCTGCCTTCTTGCTAAGTGTAATTCTAAGGTTTAGAAACTAACTTCTTTTTTCATGGCACAAAAGGCCATGTCTTTTAGAAACCAATCACTAAGAGCAGATTGGTTGTCGCCCCCCCCACCCCCAAGGCTGATGAATCACAGTGAAGACAGCTTCACTGTAATCCATTACCTCCAACATAGCTCATAACATAATAAAAGCAAAAAGGAAAAATTAATGTCCTTTTCATGGATAAAATATTGCTAGGTGCATCATCCTTTTTTTTTTTCTTACATTACACATTCCAAAGAGAAAAATGAAGTTGGAGTGGCATTGTATTCCAAAGTAATGCTAATGTATCTGTAATCAAGAATGAAAAAAAGAGTCAAGATTTTAAAATTATAATTACAACCAACACAGGTTGGGATTCTCACATTGAAATGTGTCTTGTGGAATAATAAAATAAAAAGTATTGTCTTTTATCACCATCAAAGTACTTACAGCTAAGGAATTTGCCATTAGATAAAAATTAGCAGTGAGACTGAGTTCACTGTTTACATGATTAAGTGCCCTTGTGTGGTCTAATGTATGTTGGGAGATGCCTCAATCTCTGAAGGTCAGATATTGAAAATACAAAGTAACAGTGAGGAAGAAGATAAAAGCTTGCTTGTGGCAAAAACATTTCAGAGGAAAAAAAAATTCTGGTAGTGACTATCATATTTATGGGACTAGAATCTATCCCTTATTACCTTGTGAAGACTCATAGACAAAAAGCAGTCATTAAAATGAAGAATATCTTCAAATCTTTACTGAGAATATATTCTCCACATGACATGAAACAATTGTCAGTTGATTCAATAACGTAGAAGTATATGTTATTGATCAGAAAAAGCAAGGAAAATACAACAGTGTATTGGTCTCTTCTTGCTTCTGTAACGAATTACCACAAACTGAGTGGGAAAAAAACAATAGAAATTTATTCTATTACAGTACTGAAGGTCCAAAGTCTAAAATCAATGGGTCATCTGGTTTGTGTTCCTTCTGGAGTGTTCAGAGAGAAATCTTTTTCTTTGCCTATTTCAGTTTCTAGAGGCTGCCTGCATTTCTTGGCCTGTGGCCCCTTCCTCACCTTACTCCAACTTCTTCCTTCTCACATCACATCTCCTATTTTCCATTGCCTCCTTCTTATAAGGACCATTCTGATTATATTTAGGACCCACCCAGATAATCCAGGATAATCTTCCCATCTCAGGATCCTTAATCACATCTCCAAATACACTTTTGCTGTACTAAGTAACATATTTGTAGGTTCTAGAGATTAGGCAGTAGATATCTTTTGGGGGACATTATTTAGCCTACCATTAAACCACCAATGATAAATGGTAAGTGGTAAAATTATTTATGATTTATGTTCATTCATTCATTCATAAATTACTCATTCATCATTCTCAGTTCCTTCTACATGGAAAATATTGTACCAGGTGGTAGAGATACAGAGAGAAAAAGTACAGCTCCTACCCTAAGGAATTTAGTGTCTTATTTGAAGAGAAACAAACAGACAAAAAACTAAAATGTGATGGGTGAATGAGAAAACATGTAACTCAGACTGAGGGAAAGGCATATGTCAAGGAAGTCTAGGAAGTATCAGGATGGACACGTGAAGAAAAAGTTGGAATCAGTCAGCAAAGTGATGGGGCACAGGCTGAGTTCAGGCAAAGACAACAGCATGAGAAAAGAAGTCTTCTTCATAATTTTAGTCACATGTTTTAATATTTCAGAGAAAACTATGAATAAAAGTTATAATAAATGTTAAACAGCCATTTCCTTTTCCTTTACTGATCTGTAATGTTTAGTCTTACACAAAAGTGTATATCAGTTCCTGTCGCCACCCATTGCTGATTAGACCATGACTGGACTTGAGGACAAGCAAACCTTTGCTGGTTAATAATTACTCAGGTTTTCTCTCCCATATGTTTAAACTAAGAGGGACATAGACTGAGGTTAGTTGATGGTAGGCTCTAAGCTAAAACACTATGATTTAAAGCAGTGGTATACAAGAATCAGCTGTAGAACTGTTTACAAATATAAATTTAGAATATCATGGCATAGTTTTGTATCTTGAATTCCCACATAAAATTGGACAAAGTAACTAAACTGCAAAATCAAAACCACCCAGAGAACACTTACAACAAAACTATGTGATGAGATATCCCTATAAACACAGATATGTCCACAGGTGGGGAAAAATTGCCAACAACCACAGGACTTTGTATATTATTGACATAAGGTCTGACAGAAGCAAAGTGATGTTTGACCTGAAAATGAGAGAACACCAAATGACCAAAAGATAGTCCCTGTAATATGCAGCAGGCTAATTTGATAATAAAAGCTAAAACTGAGGGGTTTTCCCCAACAGTTCAAGGGGTGCCCGGCAAGATCATCAGAGGGGCGGAAGCAGTTTGTCCCATATGAGCTCGAACCTGACCCACTGGAGCTCCCTTCTAGAATAAGAATCCACATTAAGGAGAAGCAAAGAAAGGAAAAACATAAATAAAATAAATATAAACACACAAATAGAAGAAAAAGCTCTGTGAAGTTAGCTAGTTAGCTCTGTGAAGAAAAGCTAATTAAACAAAGACATTTTCTAAAAGTTCAGGAAAAATTACTTAACAACAAAATGAGCAAAATATAAATATCAGACTCAAATTCCATACAAACTTCCACAGTTTACAAAAGAATTACAAGGAGAGTTTGTTAAAAATACAGATATCTGTCTCCTCTCCCAGGAGATCTCAGCCATCAGTGATTCACCATAACATCTCCTCCCCCCCACAAATAATTATTTCCTTTTTTATGTAAATATTCAAGTACTCCCTACCTTAATATCAACAGTAAGTCTCTAACCACACTCTTCATGTGTACCTTACTAGCTTAATTCTCAAAAGGTAGCATTATTTTCTACTTTTTTTTTCTGTAAATTCATTGCATCCTACTACATTTATATGGACTATATTTATCCTCTTAAAAAAATGGTTTGCTCCTCCAAATATGCCTTGGTCTCTCTTAATGAAAAAATGTGAAAACAAAGGCACCAAGATTAACTCTAGTCTAGATTATATAGTGAATGAAATGTAGTTTTAAGCATATTGGAAGAAGTTAACAGTGACCCTAAATACATGTATATTAGCAGAGATAGAGTGAAAAATATTAAGTAACAGATGTAAGAAAACACATGACAACAGTGATTAACCTGACACATTTTGACTATAACGAACATAATAAAACATAAATGGAGTAAAAATAATTTCAGTACCTAGGGTTTCAAACTTTCTATGACAAATGGCCTATCAAACTTACCTCCTAGGTGATGACTAAAAGCATATCATCACTTGAAAAATATTTTATTACATTTTTAGCTTATATTTTGGGATTTTATAGTTCAGCATGGCTTAGGTAGAGTGACATGAATTGTATATAATCTGAACATATTAAAACAAAGCACTGGAGAAATGGCAGGTTAATATGTAACCAAACAAAAAAATTTATCTGTAATAGTGTCAAATACATTTGTTACCTGGGAAATAACTTAGGCTAGATGTTAAAACCAAACAATGATATGAAGTGATGCTTCCAATACCTAAATTATGCACTGAGCTTGATGAAACTGAGCATGACAAACATTCAAAAAAGTATTCAAGAACTTGATGCATAAAATGGATTTCTTACTATTGTATTTCTTATTATATTCATTTTCATGAAAACTAGAATTTCTGCAATTGCCACAAAGGAAAACACAGCTTTCAGAAGACTCTACTTCATGTCAGATTTCTTACATTCAAAATAAATTTATAAAATAAATATAATAACATGAAATGTATAGAATCTTGTTAGAATAAACCTTATGCTGGTAATTTTCATTCATAGCAACTATGAGCATCATCAGTCTTCTATGAAAGTCTTATCTACTATATTAATAAGTTTAAATGTACTCAGCATTATATCACAATCAGTACCTTTGAATCACGTCATACATTTAGCCTACTGTGCCACTAAAATATCCTGATTTACACCCACAATATGTAATCTGGAAGTCTAAATAAGAATGAACCCCAACATACTCCAATGTTATCACATTTATACTTTACAAAGTGACGTAAAGGCGATTAGTCAGGTACTTTGATCAATATTTACAGGCAAATTTGTCCACTTTCGCTAATATCCTGAAAATAGCTGTTGACAATTTGCTTCTTTTAATGTTTATCCTTACTTTTCTATGATTTTAAGTGGAATGTTTAGTTTTTTCATTTCATATTTCTTTCACTCTTAATTTATAAACTCAAGATAGAAAGTTGTGTTTAGTTTAATATTCCCTGAATTTCAATTGAGCTATGACCAGATTTAAAAAGTTATTTTATTTTCCTCCAATCTGAGAAATGTTGATACAATCTCTACACTTGGGGTAAAAAAGACTATAAAGATAAAATATAGATCCTGAGTACATTTTTTACCTGTAGCCCATAGGTTTATTTTTTCCCCAGATTTAAAATGAATATTTATTCATCAAGATTCCCAAACAGTTTATTAAATATCTTTTCTCCACAAATTGAATTAACACCAGGATTTGTCAGTAAATCTAAATGAATTAAATGCACTACATAGGAACTGAACTAAATCCACTGTGTCTGAAATCTGTTCATCACAAAATTTGAGTCTGGTACATAATTCCTTTCTGTCCTCCATTGCTGTACATCTTTCCTTTAAGACTGGAACTGAGACCATAAATTGGCTAATACAACATAGCAGTCACTGTAATCCTCCAAAAGAAAAATAAGTTATTTGATGACATAGTTATTTGGATGATTACTTACTGGTAATTATCATTTCTACATTATTTAAAAGGCAATCATTTTAAGTGTCAACGCATATTAGGCTAGTAGAAAAACGTTGAAGCAAAGCCCTCTCTTTTGATCTCACATAGTCATATCCAGTATGACAAGAGAAGATATATCTGATTTGTGCCAATCAGACTTCATGGAATTATTTTTAAAAGTTTTCTGGTAAAGATGAACTTGGCTTATCATAGAAAGAAAGTTCTTTGAAATTTCTACTAAATTCATTTTCTTTTGGGAAAAGTAAATTTAAGGCATGATAGTGCACGGAGTAAAATTTTCATTTATAGATTAATTATAGAACATTTATAAATTACTTGTGCTTAGTCTCTAATTTCTAATTTATTTTAAAGAACAAAACCTATGTTCATTATTTTACCTTGCCTAAACTTAACTGTACACCCTTGAATCACACCAGAATTAGGCAATTTGATTATCTTAATGGTTGTGTCTTAAAACCTACACACTGGGACCAAAGGTGAGGATCTGCATATGTGACTCTCCAACAAGTTCTGTGAACAAAGACTCTCCTCTTGGGAGTCCAGGGATCTAAGAAAGCAATTCTCCCTCAGAACAAGTTTTCAAATATTGTCTCAATAAGTAATTAAGAAAAACAGTGCTAAGTGGAGAGTGTTTCTTCTTTATTTAATTCTGGGAGGTCTGAGTGTTCCTGGAGCCCTCTTGGGTATATGTCAGTGGTGGCAAATTCCTCAAATGTGAGTACTCCCTAATGTTAGGGGGGCGGGGGTCAATCAAAGTTTCATCCTGCTCCACTTCCAGGATATTTCAGTCTGGCACTAATGGAAGCATAATTGGAAGAGCTCATGGCTTGAGATCAAGGCATAAATACTCTACTTTTCATGTGAGAAAGGCTCGAAGTGGTTTCTTGACTGTGTGTGTGAAAATCAGACTAAGAGGGAGGAGGATCAGAAAGCTCTGCATCTCCCAGTGTACTTCTACCTCAGCTACAGACTCATGGCATCAGAGGACCAAACATGTGTTCCAAACTTTCAGACGGCATCTGTTTGCTTACCATTGCCTGCTGCAATCTTCCTTCTTGTTCTTTTTTTGTTTGTTTGTTTTTCATCTGAGTGATTTGTCTTCTTAATTTGTTCACTTCTGCCTGACAAGATTCAACAACTCACTCACTCTTTTCCACAGCTGCACACACTGCCTGCGTGAAGTGCGATATAAACCTGTGAATAGTCCTAATGTCTTTCATTACTCCGTCCTTGTTAAAAAAAAAAGTCATTACCATGCTCTTTAATAACTGGCATAACTCTTAATATTTGGCACTGAAGGCACTTTGTACTCATGCTGGCTAATCTTGCCTACGTTGGGAATAACGAAGGATTTCCTTTGATTACATCTTCGATTTAGTCTAAAGAGAAGATTTACTAAAGCATGAGTGGAGTTGTTGGCTGTGGAGATGAAACTGTAGAGAAGGAAAAGAAGGTCCAGCTTGGGGAGAACGCTGGTGAGCTGCTTGTGGAAAACCTCCTCTCTGCGTGTATCTGCTGTGTGTTTTGCCAGAATCTGTACCCACCAATAACTTTCTCTGATCTTTAATACCATGCAAACTGTCTTTACTAACTTTGCTTGCTTAGTTATAAAAACTAAAAAGTTTTGAAGAAGGCTAATGGTTTCAATTACTTGCAAAAATTCTGCGTTGTTGATTTGTGAGTCACCAATGCTAAAGGTTTCACCTTGTCTTACCTGTTCCAGCAAAAATCCTTCCTCAAATTTGTCCCTTAAAAATAGCAGTCCCCAATTATAATCATGCTTAGGCTGGTGCTTCCATGAAGGGGGTCAATCTGGTCCTGGCAAGGAAGGGGGAAGCAAGTGAGATTCTGTCTGGCATACATCTGTGCTAAGGACCCCAAATTTATGATGAAGGTCGACCTCAGAGAAGCGCTAACCCGGGGAACTCGGTGTGGGCCTTGGAGCACTCCACATAGGTGTTTACATGTAGAGTCTAAAAATTGTACTCTATATTTTTAATATATTTTACCAATTCAATATAAGGTCCTTCAGATTTTTATAGAGATTTTAAAGCATTAAAATTTATTGTTCTAATTGTTATTTAGATGTCATCTTCTATAATCCTATTTTATGCTCTTATTTTACTGTTTGCTTTTTTCTTAACATCTTTATTGGAGTATAATTGTTTTATAATGGTGTGTTAGTTTCTACTTTATAACAAAGTGAATCAGTTATACATATACATATGTCCCTATATCTCTTCCCTCTTGCATCTTCCTCCCTCCTACCCTCCCTATCCCACCCCTCTAGGTGTTCACAAAGCACCGAGCTGATCTCCCTGTGCTATGTGGCTGCTTCCCACTAGCTATCTATTTTACGTTTGGTAGTGTATATATGTCCATGCCACTCTCTCACTTTGTCCCAGATTACCCTTCTCCCTCCGTGTATGCTCAAGTCCATTCTCTAGTAGGTCTGTGTCTTTATTCCTGTCTTGTCCCTCTTTTCTTCATGACCATTTTTTTCTAGATTCCATATATACGTGTTAGCATATGGTATTTATTTTTCTCTTTCTGACTTACTTCATTCTGTATGACAGTCACTAGGTCCATCGACCTCACTACAAATAACTCAGTTTTGTTTCCTTTTATGGCTGAGTAATATATGTGCCACATCTTTATCCATTCATCTGTTGATGGACACTTAGGTTGTTTCCATGTCCTGGCTATTGTAAATAGATCTGCAATGAACATTTTGGTACATGACTCTTTTTGAATGATGGTTTTCTCAGGCTATATTCCCAGTAGTGGGATTGAGGGTTTGTATGGTAGTTCTATTTGTTGATTTTAAGGAACCTCCACACTGTCCTCCATAGAGGCTGTATCAATTTACATTCCCACCAAAAGTACAAGAGGGTTCCCTTTTCTCCACACCCTCTCCAGCATTTATTGTTTGTGGATTTTTTGATGATGGCCATTCTGACCGGTGTGATATGATATCTCATTGTAGTTTTGATTTGCATTTCTCTAATGATTAATGATGTTGAGCATTCTTTCATGGGTTTGTTGGCAATCTGTATATCTTCTTTAGAGAAGTGTCTGTTTAGATCTTCTGCCCATTTTTGGATTGGGTTGTTTGTTTTTTTGATATTGAGCTGCATGAGCTGCTTGTAAATTTTGGAGATTAATCCTTTGTCAGTTGCTTCATTTGCAAATATTTTCTCCCATTCTGAGGGTTGTCTTTTCATCTTGTTTATGGTTTCCTTTGCTATGCAAAAGCTTTTAAGTTTCATTAGGCCCCATTTGTTTATTTTTATTTCCATTTCTCTAAGAGGTGGGTCAAAAAGGATCTTGCTGTGATTTATGTCATAGAGTGTTCTGCCTATATTTTCCTCTAAGGGTTTGATAGTGTCTGGCCTTACATTTAGGTCTTTAATCCAATTTTTTTTGTGGTATGCGGACTTATCACTATTGTGGCCTCTCTCACCATGGAGCACAGGCTCCGGATGCGCAGGCTCAGCAGCCTTGGCCCATGGGCCCAGCCGCTCTGTGGCATTTGGGATCCTCCTGGACCGGGCACGAACCCATGTTCCCTGCATCAGCAGGCAGACACTCAACCACTGTGCCACCAGGGAAGCCCTTTAATCCATTTTGAGTTTACTTTTGTGTATGGTGTTAGGGAGTGTTCTAATTTCATTCTTTTACATATAGCTGTCCAGTTTTCCCAGCACCACTCATTGAAGAGGGTTTCTTTCCTCCACTGTATATTCTGGCCTCCTTTATCAAAGATAAGGTGACCATATGTGTGTGGGTTTATCTCTGGGTTTTCTATCCTGATCCATTGATCTTTCTGTTTTTGTGCCAGTACCATACTGTCTTGATTACTGTTCCTTTGTAGTATAGTCTGAAGTCAGTTAGCTTGATTCCTCCAGCTCCGTTTTTCTTTCTTAAGATTGCTTTGTCTATTCGGGGTCTTTTGTGTTTCCATATAAATTGTGAAATTTTTTGTTCTAGTTCCGTGAAAAATGCCAGTAGTAGTTTGATAGGGATTGCACTGAATCTGTAGTTTGCTTAAGGTAGTATAGTCATTTTCACAATGTTGATTCTTCCAATCCAAGAATATGGTATATCTCTCCATCTGTTTGTATCATCTTTAATTTCTTTCATCAGTGTCTTATAGATTTCTGCATACAGGTCTTTTGTCTCCTTAGGTAGGTTTATTCCTAGGTATTTTATTCTTTTTGTTGCAGTGGTAAACGGGAGTGTTTTCTTAATTTCACTTTAAGATTTTTTATCATTAGTGTATAGGGATGCAAGAGATTTCTGTGCATTAATTTTGTATCCTGCTACTTTACCACATTCATTGATTAGCTCTAGTAGTTTTCTGGTGGCATCTTTAGGATTCTCTATGTATAGTATCATGTAATCTGCAAACAGTGACAGTTTTACTTCTTCTTTTCTGATTTGGATTCCTTTTAATTCTATTTCTTCTCTAATTGCTGTGGCTAAAACTTCCAAAACTATGTTGAATAATACTGGTGAGAGTGGGCAACCTTGTCTTGTTCCTGATATTAGTGGAAATGGTTTCAGTTTTTCACCATGGAGGACGATGTTGGCTGTGGGTTTGTCATATATGGCCTGTATTATGTTGAGGAAAGTCCCTCTATGCCTACTTTCTGGAAGGTTTTTTATCATAAATCGGTGTTGAGTTTTGTCAAAAGCTTTTTCTGCATCCATTGAGATGATCATATGGTTTTTATCATTCTATTTGTTAATATGGTGTATCACATTGATTGATTTGTGTATATTGAAGAATCCTTGCATTCCTGGGATAAACCCCACTTGATCATGGTGTATGATCCTTTTAATGTGCTGTTGGATTCTGTTTGCTAGCATATTGTTGAGGATTTTTGCATCTATGTTCATCAGTGATATTGGCCTGTAGTTTTCTTCCTGTGTGACATCTTTGTCTGGTTTTGGTATCACGGTGATGGTGGCCTCATAGAATGAGTTTGGGAGTGTTTCTCCCTCTGCTATATTTTGGAAGAGTTTGAGAAGTATAGGTGTTAGCTGTTCTCTAAATGTGTGATAGAATTCACTGTGAAACCATCTGGTCCTGGGCTTTTCTTTGTTGGAAGTTTTTAAACCACAGTTTCAATTTCAGTGCTTGTGATTGGTCTGTTCATATTTTCTATTTCCTCCTGGTTCAGTCTCAGAACATTGTGCATTTGTAAGAATTTGTCCATTTCTTCAAGATTGTCCATTTTATTGGCACACATTGTGCATTTGTAAGAATTTGTCCATTTCTTCAAGATTGTCCATTTTATTGGCATATAGTTGCTTGTAGTAATCTCTCATGATCTTTTGTATTTCTGCAGTGTCAGTTGTTCCTTCTCCTTTTTCATTTTTAATTGTATTGATTTGAGTCTTCTCCCTTTTTTTTCTTGATGAGTCTGGCGAATGGTTTATCAATTTTGTTTATCTTCTCAAAGAACCAGCTTTTAGTTTCATTGATCTTTGCTATTGTTTCCTTCATTTCTTTTTCATTTATTTCTGATCTGATCTTTATGATTTCTTTCCTTCTACTAACTTTGGTTTTTCTTTTTCTCTTCTTCCTCTAATTGCTTAAGTGTAAGGTTAGGTTGTTTATTTGAGATGTTTCTTGTTTCTTAAGGTAGGATTGTATTGCTATAAACTTCCTTCTTAAAACTGCTTTTGCTGTATCCCACAGGTTTTGGGTCATTGTTTTTTCATTGTCATTTGTTTCTAGGTATTTTTTGTTTTCTTCTTTGATTTCTTCAGTGATCTTTTAGTTATTAAGTAGTGTATTGTTTAGCCTCCATGTGTTTGTATTTTTTTTGCAGTTCACTCAGTCCCATGTAATTTTTTATCATCTTAATATTTTGTTAGCACTTTTATGAATTCATCAGTTTTCCATTAGAGTTATGAAAATGCTTATTCATTCAGTTCAGCAGTATAGTCAATTACCAGAAACCTGTACTTGTCAGAGTCTTTTCCATGAATTCCTTGAAGATGAAACCCTTTTATGGGAACATATTTGCAAAAGCATCAGAGTACTCCCAGAGCTGTCTGTAAATGACAAAAGACTTAAAAATGACCATGGTTAAAGATTTGATGAAAGCTCACAATAATGCAATTGACAAGGAAATTTAGTTATTTCTGAGATATACATTGTAAGGTAATAACTATAATTATGACTTATAACATTATACCAGAATATATAAGATTTTTAGAAATTTCATGTAATGTCTGAAACATTTATATTAACATACTTCCATACAAATAACCCAAAGAAAGATTAGTATTACTTGTTTTGTTTGTTTGCTTGTTTGTTTTTTATACTGCAGGTTCTTCTTCATCATCAATTTTATACACATCAGTGTATAAAAGTCCGTCCCAATCGCCCAATTCAGCACACCACCATCCCAACACCACTGCTGTTTTCTCCCCTTGGTGTCCATACATTTGTACTCTACATCTGTGTCTCAACTTCTGCCCAGCAAACTGGTTCATCTGTACCATTTTACTAGGTTCCACATACATGCATTAACATACTACATTTGTTTTTCTCTTTCTGACTTACTTCACTTTGTACGATAGTCTCTAGATCCATTGACGTCTCAACAAATGACTCAATTTCATTCCTTTTTATGGCTGAGTAATATTCCAATGTATATATGTACCACCACTTCTTCATCCATTCATCTGTCAATTGGCATTTAGGTTGCTTCCATGACCTGGCTATTGTAAATAGTGCTGCAATGAACGTTGGGGTGCATGTGTCCTTTTGAATTACAGTTTTCTCTGGATATATGCCCAGTACTGGGATTGCTGGATCATATGGTAATTCTATTTTTAGTTTTTAAGGAACCTCCATACTGTTCTCTATAGTGGGTGTATGAATTTACATTCCCACCAACAGTGCAAGAGGGTTCCCTTTTCTCTGCATCCTCTCCAGAATTTGTTGTTTGTAGATTTTCTGATGATGCTCAATCTAACTAGCATGAGGTGATACCTCATTGTAGTTTTGACTTGCATTTCTCTAGTAATTAATGATGTTGAGCCCCTTTTCATGTGCTTCTTGGCCATCTGTATGTCTTCGTTGGAGAAATGTCTATTTAGGTCTTCTGCCCATTTTTGGATTGGGTTATTTGTTTCTTTAATATTGAGCTGAATGGGTTGTTTATATACTTTGGAGATTAATCCTTTTTCTGTTGATTCATTTGCAAATATTTTCTCCCATTCTGAGGGCTGTGTTTTAGTCTTGTTTATGGTTTCCTTTGTTGTGCAAAAGCTTGTAAGTTTCATTAGGTCCCATTTGTTTATTTATGTTTTTATTTCCATTACTCTAGGAGGTGGATCAAAAAAGATCTTGCTGTCATTTATGTCAAAGAGTGTTCTTCCTATGCCTTCCTTTAAGAGTTTTAAAGTGTCCAGTCTTACATTTAGGTCTTGAATCCATTTTGAGTTAATTTTTGTGTATGGTGTTAGAGGGTGTTCTAATTTCATTCTTTTACATGTAGCTGTCCAGTTTTCCCAGAACCACTTATTGAAGAGACTGTCTTTTCTCCATTGTATATCTTTGCCTCCTTTGTCATAGATTAGTTGACCATATGTGCATGGATTTATCTCTGGGCTTTCTATCTTGTTCCATTGATCTATGTTTCTGCTTTTGTGCCAGTACCATATTGTCTTGATTACTGAAGTTTTGTAGTATAGTCTGAAGTCAGGGAGACTGATTCCTCCATCTCCGTTTTCTTCCCTGAAGACTGCTTTCGCTTTTTGGCATTGGTCTTTTGTGTCTCCATACAAATTAAAAGATGACTTTTTCTAGTTCCATAGAAAATGCCATTGGTAATTTGATGGGGATTGCATTGAATCTGTAGATTGCTTTGGGTAGTATAGTCATTTTCATATTATTGATTCTTCCAATCCAAGAACATGGTATATGTCTCCATCTGTGTGTATCATCTTTAATTTACTTCATCAGTGTCTTATAGTTTTCTGCATACAGGTCTTTTTTCTCCTTAGGTAGGTTTATTCCTAGGTATTTTATTCTTTTTGTTGCAGTGGTAAATGGGAGTGTTTCCATAATTCCTCCTTCAGATTTTTCATCATTAGTGTATAAGAATGCAAGAGATTTCTGTGCATTAATTTTGTATTCTGCAGCTTTACCAAATTCATTGATTAGCTCTAGTAGTTTTCTGGTGGCATCTTTAGGATTCTCTACGTATAGTAGCATTTAATCTGCAAACAGTGACAGTTTTACTTCTTTTCCAATTTTTATTCTTTTTATTTCTTTTGCTTCTCTGATTACCATGGCTAGGACTTCAAAAACTATGTTGAATAATAGTGGTGAGAGTGGACATCCTAGTCTCGTTCCTGATCTTAGAGGAAATGCTTTCAGTTTTTCACCATTGAGAATGATGTTTCCTGTGGATTTTTCATATATGGCCTTTATTATGTTGAGGTAGGTTCCCTGTATGTCCACTTTCTGGAGAGTTTTTATCATAAATCAGTGTTGAATTTTGTCAAAAGCTTTTTTGGCATGTATTGAGATGATCATATGGTTTTTATTCTTCAATTTGTTAATATGGTGTATCACATTGATTGAGTTGCTTATAATGAAGAATCCTTGCATCCCTGGGATAAATCCCAGTTGGTCGTGGTGTATGATCCTTTTAATGTGTTGTTGGTTCTGTTTTCTAGTGTTTTGTTGAGGATTTTTGCATCTATATTCATCAGTGATATTGGTTTGTAATTTTCTTTTTTTGTAGTATCCTTGTCTGGTTTTTGTATCAGGGTGATTGTGACCTCAGAATGAGTTTGGGAGTGTTCCTTCCTTTGCAAATTTTTGGAAGAGTTTGAGAAGGATAGGTGGTAGCTCGTCTCTAAATGTTTGATAGAATTTACCTCTGAAGCCATCTGGTCCTGGACTTTTGTTTGTTAGAAGATATTTACTCACAGTTTCAATTTCATTACTTGTGATTGGTCTGTTTATATCTTCTGTTTCTTCCCGGTTCAGTCTCGGAAAGTTATACCTTTCTAAGAATTTGTCCATTTCTTCCAGATTGTCAATTTTATTGGCATAGAGTTGTTTGTAGTAGTCCCTTAGGATGTTTTGTATTTCTGCATCAACTGTTGTAACTTTTCATTTTTCATTTGTAATTTTATTGATTTCAGTCCTCTCCCTCTTTATCTTGATGAGTCTGGCTAATGGTTTATCAATTGTGTTTATCTACTCAAAGAACCAGCTTTTAGTTTTATTGATCTTTGCTATTGTTTTCTTTGTTTTTATTTCATTTATTTCTGCTCTGATCTTTATGATTTCTTTCCTTCTGCTAACTTTGGGTTTTGTTTGTTCATCTTTCTCTAGTTCCTTTAGGTGTAAGGTTAAATTGTTTACTTGAGATTTTTCTTGCTTCTTGAGGTTGGCTTGTATAGCTATAAATTTCCCTCTTAGAACTGCTTTTGCTGCATCCCATAGGTTTTGGATCATCGTGTTTTCATTGTCATTTGTTTCTAGGTATTTTTTGATTTCCTCTTTGATTTCTTCAGTGATCTGTTGGTTATTTAGTATCGTAATTTTTAGCCTCCATGTGTTTGTGTTTTTTATGGTTTTTTCCTTGTAATTCATTTCTAATCTCATAGCATTGTGGTCAGAAAAGATGCTTCATATGTTTTCAATTTTCTTAAATTTACTGAGGCTTGATTTGTGACCCAAGATGTGTTCTATCCTGGAGAATGTTCCATGCACACTTGAGAAGAAAGTGTAATCTGCTGTTTTTGGATGGAACAATATATAAATATCAATTAAAGTTATCTGGTCTACTGTGTCATTTGAAGCTTCTGTCTCATTATTTATTTTCATTTTGGATGATCTGTCCATTGGTGTAAGTGAGGTGTTAAAGTCCCCCACTATTATTGTGTTACTATCAATTTCCTCTTTTGTAACTGTTAGCACTTGCCTTATATATTGAGGTGCTCCTATGTTGGGTGCATATATATTTATAATTTTTATATCTTCTTCTTGGGTTGATCCCTTGATTGTTATATTGTGTCCTTCCTTGTGTCTTGTAACATTCTTTATTTTAAAGTCTACTTTATCTGATAAAGTAATGCTACTCCAACTTTCTTTTGATTTCCATTTGCATGGAATATCTTTTTCTATCCCCTCACTTTCAGTCTGTATGTGTCTCTAGTTCTGAAGTGAGTCTCTTGTAGACAGCATATATATACGTCTTGTTTTTGTATCCATTCAACAAGCCTGTGTCTTTTGGTTGGAGCATTTAATCCATTCACGTTTAAGGTAATTATCAATATGCATGTTCTTATGACCATTTTCTTAATTGTTTTGTGTTTGTAGGTCCTTTTCTTCTCTTGTGTTTTCCACTTAGAGAAGTTCCTTTAGCATTTGTTGTAGAGCTGGTTTGGTGGTGCTGAATTCTCTTAGCTTTTGCTTGTCTGTAAAGCTTTTGATTTCTCCATAGACTCTGAATGATCCTTGCTGGGTACAGTAGCCTTGGCTGTAGTCTCTTCCCTTTCATCACTTTAAGTATATCATGCCAGTCCCTTCTGGCTTGTAGAGTTTCTGCTGAGAAACCAGCTGTTAACCTTATGGGAGTTCCCTTGTGTGTTATTTGTCATTTTTCCCTTGCTGCTTTCAATAATTTTTCTTTGTCTTTAATCTTTGCTAATTCGATTATGATGTGTCTTGACGTGTTTCTCCTTGGATTTATCCTGTATGGGACTCTCTGTGCTTCCTGGACTTGATTATCCGTTTCCTTTCCCATATTAGGGAAGTTTTCAACTATAATCTCTTCAAATATTTCCTCAGTCCTTTTCTTTTTCTCTTCTTCTTCTGGGACCCCTATAATTCAAATGTTGGTACATTTAATGTTGTCCCACAGGTCTCTGAGACTGTCCTAAATTCTTTTCATTTTTTTTTTTCTTTATTCTGCTCTGCAGTAGTTTTTTCCACTGTTTTATCTTCCAGGTCACTTATCCGTTCTTCTGCCTCAGTTATTCTGCTATTGGTCACCTCTAGAGAAGTTTTAATTTCATTTATTGTGTTGTTCATCACCGTTTGTTTGCTCTTTCATTCTTCTAAGTCCTTGTTAAATGCTTCTTGTATTTTCTCCATTCTATTTCCAAGATTTTGGATCATCTTTACTATCATTATTCTGAATCCTTTTCCGGTAGACTGCCTATACCTTCTTCATTTGTTAGGTCTGGTGGGTTTTTGCCTTGCTCCTTCATCTGCTGTGTTTCTCTGTCTTCTCATTTTGCTTAACTTACTCAGTTTGGGGTCTCCTTTTCACAGGTCTCAGGTTCATAGTTCCTGCTGTTTTTGGTGTCTGTCCCCAGTGGCTAAGGTTGGTTCAGTGGTTCTGTAGGCTTCCTGGTGGAGGTATCTAGTGCCTGTGTTCTGGTGGATGAGGCTGGATCTTGTCTTTCTGGTGGGCAGGTCCACGTCTGGTGGTGTGTTTTGCAGTGTCTGTGGCCTTATTATGATTCTAGGCAGCCTCTCTGCTAATGGATGGGCTTGTGTTTATGTCTTGCTTGTTGGACGGCATAGGGTATGCAGCACTGTAGCTTGCTGGTCTTTGAGTGGAGCTGGGTCTTGGCATTGAGATGGAGATCTCTGGATGATTTTCACCAGTTGATATTATGTGGAGCTGGGAGGTCTCTTGTGGACCAGTGTCCTGAACTTGGTTCTCCCACCTCAGAGGCACAGCCATGATGCCTGGCTGGAGGACCAAGAACCTGTTATCTACACGGCTCAGAATCAAAGGGAGAAAAAAGAAAGAAAGAAAGAAAGAAGAAGATAAAATAAAATAAAGTAAAATAAAATAGTTTTTAAAATACATAATAAAAATAATTATTAAAAAAATGTTTTAGCGGGCTTCCCTGGTGGTGCAGTGGTTGAGAATCCGCCTGCTGATGCAGGATACACGAATTCGTGCCCCAGTCCAGGAAGATCCCACATGCCGCGGAGTGGCTGGGCCCGTGAGCCATGGCCGCTGAGTCTGCACATCCAGAGCCTGTGCTCCACAACGGGAGAGGCCACAACAGTGAGAGGCCCGCGTACCACAAAAAAAAAAAAAACCCAAAAAACAAACAAAAAAATATTTTAGGGCTTCCCTGGTGGTGCAGTGGTTAAGAGTCCGCCTGCCGCTGCAGGGGACACGGGTTCGTGCCCTGGTCCAGGAAGATCCCACATGCCATGGAGTGGCTAGGCCCGTGACCCATGGCTGCTGAGCCTGCACGCCCGGAGCCTGTGCTCTGCAATGGGAGAGGCCACAACAGTGAGAGGCCTGCATACCGCAAAAAAATGTTTAAAAAAGTAATTAAAAAAAAAAAAAGAAAGAAAGAAAGAAGGAGCAACCAAACCAAAAAAACAAATCCACCAATGATAACAAGTGCTAAAAACTATACAAAAAGAAAAACAAAAAAACGGACAGACAGAACCCTAAGACAAATGGTAAAAGGAAAACTATAGAGACAAAATCACACACAGAAGCATACGTATACACCCTTACAAAAAGAGAAAAAGGGGAAAAATATATATATATTGTTGCTCCCAAAGTCCACCTCCTCAATTTGGGTTGATTTGTTGTCTATTCAGGTATTGCACAGATGCAGGTACATCAAGTTGATTGTGGAGCTTTAATCTGCTGCTCCTGAAGCTGCTGGGAGAGATTTCCCTTTCTCTTCTTTGTTTGCACAGCTCCTGGAGTTCAGCTTTGGATTTGGCCCCGCCTCTGCCTGTAGGTCACCTGAGGGCGTCTGTTCTTTGCTCAGACAGGACAGGGTTAAAGGAGCAGCTGATTCGGGGGCTCTGGCTCACACAGCCCGGGGGTACGGAGGTATACGGATGCGGGGCGAGCCTGCGGCAGCAGAGGCTGGCGTGACGTTGCACCAGCCTGAGGCACGCCGTGCGTTCTCCCGGGGAAGATGTCCCTGGATCATGGGACCCTGGCAGTGGCAGGCTGCACAGACTCCCCGGAGGGGCAGTGTGGATAGTGACCTGTGCTTGCGCACAGCTTCTTGGTGGTGGCAGCAGAAGCCTTAGCGTCTCATGCCCGTCTCTGGGGTCCGTGCTGATAGCCGCAGCTCACGACTGTCTCTGGAGCTCCTTTAAGTAGTGCTCTTAATCCCCTCTCCTCGTGCATCAGGAAACAAAAGGCAAGAAAAGTCTCTTCCCTCTTCGGCAGCTCCAGACTTTTACCCAGACTCCCTCCGGGCTAGCTGTGGTGCACTAACCCCTTCAGGCTGTGTTCACCCCGCCAATACTCACCCTGCACTCCGACCAAAGCCCGAGCCTCAGCTCCCAGCCCCCACCCGCCCCAGTGGGTGAGCAGACAAGCCTCGGGCTGGTGAGTGCCCATCGGCACCGATCCTCGGTGCGGGAATCTCTCCGCTTTGCCCTACGCATCCCTGTTGCTGTGCTCTCCTCCGCGGCTCTGAAGCTTCCCCCCTCTGCCACCCACAGTCTCCGCCCAGCAAGGGCCTTCCTAGTGTGTGGAAAACTTTCCTCCTTCACAGCTCCCTCTCAGAGGTGCGGGTCCCAACCCTATTATTTTGTCTCTCTTTTTTCTTTTTTCTTTTGCCCTACCCAGGTACGTGGGGAGTTTCTTGCCTTTCGGTAGATATGAGGTCTTCTGCCAGTGTACAGTCGGTGTTCTGTAGCTCTTGTTCCACATGTAGATGTATTTCTGATGTATTTGTGGTGAGGAAGGTGATCTCCACGTCTTACTTTTCCGCCATCTTGAAGCTCCTCTACTCTTTCCTTCTTAATTGCATAATTACTCATTTTGTAATGTATTACAAGTTTTGAAATACTAGGGTAGTCTTTTTGCATACTGCCTTGGGAGAAAGAGCAGTTGAACACTTTTATAGCTTCTCTCTTACCTTCTCACTCTTCCCATATATCTGTATTTTATCTTGAAGGTAGAGTCCATTAATTGTCACCTTTTTTTTTCTTTTGTATCCTACTTTGCTCCAACAGTTATACCAGTTAAGATTTTTCAGTACTAGCTCTCCTTCAATTTTGGTGTTCTGTATTCTAATTTATTTTTATTAGTCTTTCCCCTGTCTTAATGATGTTGTTTAATTAAACCTAATTGTTTCTTTTCAAAAACAACAGCCACATTTAGTGGATATTCCATTATTGGTACAAAGTTGTACCTACACTTTGAGAAATCAGTTATTTAACTTCTTGTGTTCATCAGTGATCCCATGAGTCTTTTTGAATGTCTGGGGATATATTAAGATATAACCTGCACAATATGTATTTATATAAGAAGACTAAAGGATGATCAATTTAGATAAAATAGGAATACGTACTAAGTGAACAAAATGCTAGAAAATGCAAAAGGAAAAAAGACATTGTTGAGCTCAAAGTGTGGAATTCCATGTTTAAGATGTTATATTACATCTGCCAGTGTTTTATTCAGGAAAAGATATTTTAAAAAATTATTGGGTTGGCCAAAATATTCGTTTCGGTTTCCCATAAGATGTTATGAAAAATGCCCGAACGAACTTTTTGGCCAGTCCAATATTTAATCAGTATTTGTTTGATATGTTATTTCATTGAGTTTTAGCATTAAAAATTAATGTTAAAATTGTTAATATGTTTCAGTAGTAGTTTATATTTGTACATTTTACTTCGAACATAGTAGGCCTTTTTAATTTCTCTTAGTTCTCAATCTTGAGAATTTATTTACTTTAGTTCTAGAGTTTTAATTTTATTTTATTATGTCCTTGCTTATTTAGTCATCCCTCTTTGTTCTGTGTTCTTTTTGGGAGGCTCCTATTACTTACATAGTATATTTTCATTCTCCTTCTCCTCTTGGAATAAAATTGCTCCAATCTGTCTTCCATTTCACTTATCTGATTTTCTTTAAGGACAATTCAACTACACTATATTAAATGTTTTCAATACAGACTTTACTTTTTATACTTTAGAAATTATGTCAGTCTTTCTGGGTTCATTGTTAAGATCCAGTTTCAGTTTACTAACCATTGGTATGAATTGCTTTTATAAAACTTTCTAGGAATTCATGTGAAAGTTCCTCTTTAGGAATTCATATTACCTTTACATTTTGTGATTTCTCCTTTTTCTTTGATATTACAGAATATTTGGTTTGTTTATTTGTTTTAAACTGAGAACGGATTTTTTTAAATTAATAGTCTCTATTAATTAGCTTGCTTACTTCTGGGAAATAGAACTTGAAACAGACTTAAGAGTCCTAATGTTTGGAATTGGAAAGAGGACCAGCTTAAGAAGTTCCCTTTAGTTGCCTTCAAAACTCAAATATTTTCAGAAACACATTCCTGTATTTAAAACAAAATAGAATGCAATTCTTGATTTCATGTTGGCAGTTTAATATCCCAAGAGAAGGATAAATGAATGAACAGAAATGTATGTATATAAATGTTTACCGAAAGCTGTATGTTAGAATGTAGATAGCAGCACTCTTTCTAATAGCCCCAAACTTGTAAACCAAACAAGTAAGCAAAAGTAGAATGAATAGATAACTTGTAGTATATCCACAAAATGGGATACTAAACAGCAGTATTAATGAATAAACTACTAACAATGCCAGTACTTACACACCTAATATTGAGTAAAAGAATCCAGACACAAAAAACTAAAACTCATCTACGGTGATAAGAGGTGAGCTGGTGTTACCTTTGGTGAGGAGAGTTGTGATTGGGAGGGAGCAGAGGCCCCCACTTGGGAACTTGGTAATGTTTTGTTTATTGCTCTGGAAAGGGGTTATATGAACATGTTCACTTTGTGAAATTTTATTGAGAAACATATACATGATCTGTGCACTTCTTTGTGTGTTTGTAATTCTCAATAGTTTATCTTAAAAATGCATGGGATGTAGGGGTAGCCACACTGCATCTGTATCTGCCACACATCTGTAACTAATCATCTTCAGTATCTGTAATGAATATGTTGTCTAATGATAACATATATCATATGCCATTAGATAAGAATAAGTGTTGTGTCATAAATGAATGAAGAGAGGGTGAAATTATTCTGATGAGGAATCAGAAATGGCTTCATAAAGGAATTCTCAGTGTAGAGGTTTGACCTGGGTGTACAGAGAGACAGAATGAAAGGAAATCAGTTAAGAAGTTATTGCAATACTCTAGGATTGCATCTTAGTATTTAAGGGCTGAGCATTGTGACTTGGGCAGTTAGGTGACTTCTAAGTATTTGTTAAACATGAACAACATTGGACTGAATGTTACCTTTGACAATAAACTGAATTACCACATGGGGGAAAAAAAGCACAAGCTTTTCTCATCATTTATACTAATTATATTTTGGGGAAATTCTGGATATGAGCATGAGTTTTTGGGGTTTTGATTCTCATTAAACAAAGATACATTGAACCAAATTTTGTTTATATAGTCATTAGTGTGTTAGAAATATGGAAACTAATAAACATCACAAAAGTGACAAAATAATTGCAAATTACATGTTGTGAAGATTTCCAACTCACTGAACTCCTTATTGATTTATCTTTGCACTTATTCTTTTTTTGATTTAAAAAGTACATAGCAACATTTTAGAAATGCAGATATAAGAAAATATAAGAAGAAAAAATTATATGTACCCAACTCTAAGGTGACCTCCCTACCATGGATTAAATCTATCCACTCATCCACTGAGACAGCACTTACTATAGAGGGTCTAATTTCACTTTCAGCAGCATTATTCAAAGAACGAACAGAAAAACTTAGCAAGTCCACTAAATGTGGACTTCATCAATCAGCTAGCAAACACAACCAAGTCTAAAACAAGTCAATGATTATTTCTATTGGGTCAGAAAGCAGAAAATGAAATATAAAGCAGCTCTGGATTTCTCCAAGGATAGCAAGTTGTCTGAGGTCAACAAAACTTTCTGCAAGTGTTCCTTCTCCCTGCAAAAGATATTATTGGTATCACAACTGTAGACAACCCTGACATTTTAAAGGAATTTGGAAAATGATGTCACTTACAACACTAAACTGTGAAATATAAATGAGGGAGGAAGCAGATGTATTAGAATCAAAAGAAGAAAAAATCTTTTTTAAAAAAGCTTCAAATTAATTCTTACCTCATGTAGAGGTGACAAATGAGAAACCATAGAAGGGAGACAGTGAAGGAGACCAGTGGGGCGAGACTGAATGCAGAGAGACAGGACCAGCGTCAGAAAGCCATGCCCCCCGCCCCCACCCTTCCACAATTCTTACTCTCTCCTCATACTTCCTGGTTTGGTGCTTTATGCAAATATGCACCTGATTGGAGATCTCCCGGAAGACAAATGGTGAGGAAAAACCTCTGTTCACTTGCCCATAGTGGGCAACCTGGTTAGATAAACTTGTTTTATTTTAATCTTCAATTGCAAGTAAACAAAATCAAATGAGGAGTATATGAAAAAATAAGATGTATAAATGTGGGAAGGAAAGATCACTACATGCATCTTTAGTAAAAAATTTCTAAAGTCTCATCATATGTGCAGACTATAACAAAATTGATCATTTCTAGATATTTCAAGTCAAATCTGTACCAAATCACTGGCATTCCATGAAACAGAACAGACCTCCGATTTGGTGGCATCAATCATCCAACTAGGTCATGCAGAGCAGCTTAAAGACCACGAAGCTTCATTTTGTAGCTCACAGTATAATTCTCACTGTAGCCTTCCTACACATACAAAGCAGAGACTTCAGAGCAGAAAGCCTCCAGGTCAGTAAGGTAGTTTTTTTTTCTTTTTTTTTTTTGGATTGGTTCATTCTTAGGTTCCTGTACTCAGCTGGAATAAAAATAAAAAAAAAAAAAGCCTCATGAGCAAAGACAGAAAAATGCCCAAATGCTCAGATTTTTTGTTTGTTTTGTTTTGAGTTAGGGAATATATCTTGTCTCCACTCTCAGTACCCAGAAAAGGCAAAGGACATCCTCAGTATATATGCTATGGAAGGAAATGCCTTATTTTACACACTTGGTATGGGACCTTAGGCCAGTCGTTTCCCCTCCTTTCAACTTTAGTGCACCCCTTGCAAAGTGTGGTTGGTAGTAATACCTCTTCCTGGGATTGTTTCAAAAACATAATTAGATAATGCCTGTGAAAGCACTTTGTGAATTCTAAAGTGCTATGCAAATATAAGGGATAAAAGATTGTAAAGTGCCTCTGGGTGGCTCCTTCTCAAATATGCCCAGATATTAACATTTTAGTGGTGAAAAAATAGTGCTAATATTTCTCATTGGCACTTTTCTACAGCAGAAGTAAGTAATCTAAGTAGAGGAATATATTTTTCCTTAAGACTCAATAAAGCTATTTTCATTTCAGTTGGGAAACTGTGGCACATAAATATTTTTATTTTCCCTGAATTGACCTTGTGGAGAAAAAAATGTAATTCACCATTTGTCTAATGGAAAAATCTGAAAGTCAGAGGAACCCTCTTCTCATCTTGCCATCAAGACCTTGTGTGTGACCCTGGACAAGTTACTGTTCTTCCCATCAATCAGTTCTGTCCAACAAATATTTATACAGCCTGAATATATGCCAAGTTCTGTGCTAAGCTCGGCCTAAAGAACAAAGAAAAGAGCAAAAGACATAGTCCTTGACATCTAAGAACTTTACAATTTAATAAATTTTTTCACCTTCCAAACAGAAGGCGTACCCACCTCTCAGGTTTGTTATGAGAATAAAATATAGGATGGGATAGTGCTTGGCAGAGTTGGAATGTGTTACATATGCAAAGTGGTATTATTACTACACATAAAACCATCAGAAGCATGTAAATGGTTAAAGAATACTTAACAGAGAGAAGTGGAGAAGGGATTAATGTTTATAGAGCTTCTGCTCCATACAGAGAGATCTACATATATTATTTCATCCACACAACTAACTGGTTAGACGGATATTAATCGCTGCTTTTGACCAGTGGGGAAATTGAGAATCTTATCAGTTAAAACGACTTAGCTAACAAATCAGAACCCCTATGCAAACCAAGGACAGTCTGACTGCAAAGACTACAGAAACAATTGATGTAGATTGCGCATTGCTTCAGAAATCCACACCTATTTTCACAGGGAAAGGAGTCCCCAAAACTTAACAAGCAGCAATAATCAGCTGTAGAAATAGCTAAGAACATATTTTTTTCAACTTATTTTTTTTAACAAAGGCATTTGAAGGAAAGGACAAATTGAACTAATTTAACTAACTTAATTAATATGTCAACATAAAGGAATCAAAAACCGGTATAACTGTTTTCTTAACCTCCTGAACACAACTCATGCCTAATATAATTTTTGTTTAAAAGCAAAACTAATGTTGTTTTGTGGGTCCTTAGGTAGTTGGAATGGAAGGAAACACTGCACATTTTGGCACTCACATGGTTAAAGGAATCATTTAGCGAGGACTTCATGAAAAGATTTCTGTAATGCTTTCTGTGTGGATTAGCATACCAAGCAAAATACAAAAGGTAGCTTAATGCCTGGATATATTGAAATCAAGAGCTTAACTTCTAATATCCTCTCTCCAATCAGTTATGGATTTACAAAACATTTTACTACGGTTGTTATTTTTCCTACCTAAAACTCACAACTAAATCCACTAGCCTGAAAGACTGTTGAGTTATACTGGTATGATTTTCAAATTTTATTTTCAACCTATATAGAAGAATGAGATAAACTCTGGGGGTATGCAAAAGCTGGAAACTGCTTAGAAGCAGCTAAGAAGAGTACATATAAATCAAGCAGCCTGGAATTATAAATATGTAATGACTATTTAGAAAAAAAAAATGTAATGATTGATTCTCTTGCTGACCTAACTGGCTATGAATTAACACATTTCCCTCATAGCAGGAAGAGAGCTACTAATATTTATCTAGTGTCTACTAAATGCTAGACCCTGTGGTACATACTTTTTATACATTATTTCATTTATATCTAGTGTCTACTAAATGCTAGACCCTGTGGTACATACTTTTTATACATTATTTCATTTATCTCCCACAAAAACCCTATAAAGGAAGTAATATTGTCTTTATGTTTCAGCCAGATGATGGAAATTCTAGATGATAGGATTGAGATTTAGAATTGAAATAATGGTCCAAAACAAAAAACTAATAAATAGCAGAGCCAAGATTCATCTCTGAGTCTTGTCTATTCCCTTCAATATCCTGCATCCCTCTTCATGTTAGGTACCTTAGAAGGTGCCATCTCTGTATGCCATTTGCAAATATAAAAGGCTTGAAAGGCAATGAAAAGAATTCCCAGTATAGGTTAATTCATTCATTCACTTAACATGTAATTATTAAGTACCTACTCTTTGCCAAACTCATGATGCAGAACACATTGGTGAAGGAAACATACATGGGCTTTGTTCTCATGGGATTTACAGTATGAATTATTTTAGGCTTTGAACTAGAGGGGTCTCAAAATAACTCAGAACTGAAAATAAACTAGACTCCACATAGTGAACCAGATGTATCTAATCTGTCACTCACTGTCTGGTGGCTCAGGCTAACTAGTAAGTACACTGAGTGCAGTTGTGTCATCAATAAAACAGAGATAATAAAAATTGTACTATTTACCTCAAGGTGGAATTATGAGGAATAAATAACACAATGCATATGAAATTACCATCAACATTCAAAGACAGATGCACACATACATAAAAGGATTATTGTTCTGCTTATTAAGGAAAAGATAATATATTTTTAGCTTATGAAAAAAGCAATCATGTGATGTTATAGCAACAGTTTCTACCAGATTGCAAAATTTTGAGGCTCCTGCTCATGTAGACATATAGATAATAAATTGGGAAAGGAATTGCAGAAAAGAATAATTCATTTATTATTTTAATTATTTGATATATAGTATCAAGGTAATCTGGTAAAGCATAAAGCATAACTTTGGAATTTTTATCTTGTGGATTTAGATTTCACTGATCAACCCAAATGCTTCTGCACACACTGAGTGGTGAAAGTGTACCAGGTTAACAGAAAGATTTAACACAAAGAGATGCTCATTGTCCAGTGTGCCAGGCACCGTGATGGGAACAAGAGATGGGCCATATTCCCAGGGAACTTGTAGTCTACTGGGAGATACAGAACATAGCCAGATGCTATTCGCTGATGCTAAGTGTAAAATCAGGAAGATTCAGGGCATTACAAGAACACAGTCTAAAGTCACTTAAATCCATCCTAGTATCTACGAAACCCCTAAACTGAGGGTTTCAGGATGAAGAGGCAATTCCAGGTAAAGGTTAGTATTTGGTGGTAGAATATTTCAAGCAGAAAGAAGACCTAATGCAAACACATGGAAACAAGAGCAAGCAGGAAACACTGAAGACAGGAGTCTAGTCCATGGTGGCTGAAGGAGTGGAGAATGCAGAGAGCAAAGCAGGGGAAGTAGTTTGCGCAAAGTATGAGCCTGGAGAATTTAAGGGAGAGGTACCCTGGGCATAAAGACTTCTGAGGATGTATTGAGAAATGTGGAATTTCTCCTCACAGTAAGGTAACTGATACTAAGAGGCTTTGATTTTGAGTTGGATTTTGGCTTGGGGATAAGCAAGATGGTCACAATCAAACTTGCTCTTAAGAGACATCCCACTTGTGTCTGGGTGAAGAATGGGTTGGTAAGGTTAAGCCAAGAGGCTGATTAGGAGGATAATGAAATCACTAAGCTAGAACTTTTCCTGAGTTACCATGACCCATGACTGAAAATAAATGAGTACCATAAATATAAATCATAAGCAGAGTGAATCGTTTGCCAAAGAAGTGAAACGCTAATTGAAAAGCCAGAAGAGTACTGAGCAAGGTGAGGAAGATCATAGAAGTGATTAAAGTTGTTTCCTTTGGCTTAGATTTGTAGGACTTCCAGGATTAACTGGAACAATCTCCCTGCTCTCACCCCCCAAGGCCTCCCAATTATCCTTTTTGTTCTGACTGGGGGAGAAGTGTGATTGCTGCCCTTTCAGTAAGTGAAACGCAGGCCCCATCTGTGGAATCCTGAAGGCCAACCTGGTACAACATTACTTACTAGGGGCCAGGGGTCTTATCTGACTAAGAATTCATTTGTGGCTTTCAGCCCTGTCTTTGTCATCACATCCAAAGCACTCAGACTATTTCCTCTCTGCACACATTGCTGCTGTAGAGCATGGTACTGTTTGTTTCACGTAGGAAGATAGAGTTATTCATTTCAGTGGTATCATAATAATATTGAACAGCTGGTCATTGTATCTCACTGTCTCACTTCTCACACACTCTTGCTTTTTCAGCCACAGTCCCATAGCCAAACACTGTGAAAACCAAAGGAAACGTGTTATAAAAGCAACTATGCTGATGAACAAAACATATAGAGTCTCTGGGTATAAGTGAAAAATCCAACAATTCATATTTCTGTCCTTTTCCCAATTAACTCTTAAAAAATGTTATGCTGATATAAAACCTCATATTTGAGCAATCTATCTCCTATTTTTATAGTTATAATAACAATTGATCTAATTTAATTAGTGATTTTAAAAAGATATTATTAGGGAGATCAGTTAAGTAATCAGAACATGGAAATTAAATAAACTATTCAAAATTCACAGGCAAATTTAATAATTGCTGGTACTTAACGGCAGGTCACTTGACTCCAGGATGAAATGCCAGCTCCCACACCAGGTCTAAAGGCTCTGTGTATCTGAACTGGCCCTTTTATCAAACCATAAGGCAGGCTCAAAGATAATCTTTGTTCAAAGTCAAAACCCCATATGCAAGTCTTCCCATTACTATCTTTGTATCATTTGTGGACTTTTGACTGATATTGGGATGATAATAATAACATAGTAGTAATAACAAAAACAATGATAGCTGAGCAGCTGTCGCATAATGGTTAATAATATTAAAACAACAACAAAAATGATAGAGCAGCTGCAGCAAGGTGATTAAGCATGCAGGCTCTGGGTCACATTGTCTAGATTTACTGTACTGGCTCCAACACTCTTTGACTGAATGTATGAGCTTAAGCAAGTTATCTAGCCTCTCTATTCCTCTGTCTCTTTATTTTTTAAATAAATATCATTCATGTATAAGAAAAAAATTGATTATAATAACACCATCAACAGAGATGTAGTTTAAGGATTAAAAGAAGTAATACCTATTATGTGCTTAAAAACTATCTGGCACATAGTAAACATTCAATAAGTACTGCCTACAATCATTATTTTTTAAATATGCATATGTATCTATAGTATTATATTGTTAAAATATTATTAGTATTATTGTTGTCATTATTATTACTACTGTCATTACTACTTTCTGGCTCACAAAATCCCCATGAGGTAGATGGTAAACAGTTACTCAGTTAGTCAGCTATTAAGGGATTGAGTAAGGATTTGAACCAGATATGCCCAATATCAAAATCCATAAAGCCTTGCTTAATTTCTTATTGCTCCTGTAAAAAATTACCACAAACTTATTTTTGTATGGTTTTATAGGTCAGAAGTCTAGCATGGCTCTCCATGGGCTAAAGTTAAAATTTGGCAAGGCTGTGTTCCTTTCAGTGTCTAGGGGAGAACCCATTTCCTTTCTCATTCAGGTTGTTGGCAGAACTTAGGTCCTTGCGGTTGTCAGACTGAAGTATTCATTTCCTTGCTGGCTGTCAGCTGAGAACTCTTCCCAACTTCTAAAGGGCAACAACTCTCTGCCTCATGGCTTCCTTCCTTCAATGTCAAATTGAGCTACAGAGTGCCAAGTCTCTCTCATACCTTGAATGTCTCCTGCCTATTCTTCCATCACATTTCTCTGACTGACTCTTCTGCCTTCCTCTTCCACTTTTAAGGGCCATCTGTTTACACTGGGCCCACACAGATAATTCAAGGTAGTCTCCCTATTTTAAGGGCTGTGACCTTAATTCCATCTTCCAAGTTCTTTTTGCCATGTAGTGTAACCTATTCACATGTTTCAGAGCTGAGGGCATGGGCATCTTTTGTGGGCCATTGTTCAGCCTATCATATTGTGGCACCTCTGATTTGTGCTGGGGGCCAGTTGGAGTCAGAGCAGTAAAGCTGCTAGTGACAAAGAAAGGAAAATGAGCATTATAAGCAAGAGGATATATTAATCAAATGTTCTAAAAGGCAATTCTAATGGCATACTAAGCATGAGGCCAATGGTGAAAGCAAGAGTGTGGGTAGAGTAGATCAGTTTTGTGAAAAACAAAACAAATTATAAATCTATTAAAGTGGTAAATAGGGGAAAGTGAAAAAAACTAAAAAAGAGTAAATATTAATTTGGCAGTACTAAATAAGTTATTGGTTGAAAAGCAAAGAAAGGAATTATAAAGAAAACAATAGAGCTGAGCAAATAAAATGTGTATATACAAAGAATATTTCAAGGGGTTAATACCACAAATTTATGAATATCTCTTGCCAATCAATAAGATGAAAACTCCAATAGACTTGTGGACAAAGGAAATTCATAAACAGGCAATTTATAATTGAAGAAACATCAATGGTCAATAAATATATGCAAACAATTCCACATATATATTATTCTAATATCAAATTTGAGCAAAGATAAAAATTTGTCTAAATAAGAATGCTTTCCTGTGATACAACTTCTAAATGTTTATCTCAGGGAAATAAGTGGAAATATACACCAAAAATATGTATAAGGATACTCATCACAGCATTATTTACTTAGAATAGAAAAAAAATTAAAAGGGTACATGTGACTAAAATGATCCCTTGTGTTTGCAATGAATGTCTTACAAAATCATCGTTTAATTTTTTGGCCAAACATATGATTTGGTGTAGAAAACAAACAAATGAAAAATCTATTCAAAATGTTTTGAAAAGAAAATAAAAATCAAGCTATTGAGATTTTCCTAAGAATACAGATTTGAAAAGTAATCTGAGACCTCCAAGCCACAGTGAACCGAATAGGAAGTGGATTTAAAACCTTTTGGAAGATTTCAAGGCACAAATATAGAACTATTTGGGAAAGAATAAACTAGGATAAAGACTGAAATACAAATGTGAAGCAAGCATATACATACATTTGGTTTTATGGAGATTGGGGCAAACATGGAATTTAGAAAGATACTATCGTGAATTGAGTTAGATTTAGTCATAAGTTAACATTTAATGATTCAAACTAATCATGATTTTTCATTTAATGAATAAGATTTATGGAATTCTACAAGATTGAAAATATTAGTAATTAATTCAAAAGGCTTGGTAAAGAAATATGATCACTCACTCAAAGACAATTCAGTATTGGAAATGAGGCATGATTACATCTGGCAGAAATTTATAATACTAAATTGATAGTAACATTTAACTATAGGAAGAGAATATAACTTTCACTCAGATTTCACACTATGAGTAATGAAAAATCAACTGAGGAATAATTGCAGTCATAAAACATCATTATTCATATACTTCACCTCCCAGGCATCTTTGCACAATACAGAATATGATAATACTTGATCAGAAATGGAGAAGTGGTCATTCCCATTGGCATCTGGAAAGGTCTAATAGTCAATTCCAAAATACACAAGATCATAAATGATCAGTTAACAAAGTACAAGAGATATAAATTGAAGAGTATGTTTCCCTTACTTCAGGATATTTACCTGGAAACAATGGGGCTATACTTTTCAGAGAAATTAAACATGAAGGTATTTTCCATGTGCAAAAACACAAATACTTTGATCATTACCATCTTCCTCCAAAGAACATTTAATTTTCTCCATTATTCCCCTTTTCAAAATCCATTCTTTAGAAAAACCTTCCAATTCTGTCCAAAAAACTATTTCCAGTAATCTTGCCATTTGACTATTGCTCACATGCTATGCTTTATATGTGGTGTGTGAATCCCTGTATCCTGTGTTAAATTTACATTTTTCAATCCTTGAAGCAAGAGTTCTACTGTCTTATGGAAATAGTACACTACTGAGAGGAAGAGAACTTCATTAGAAAACTTCTGAAATTTCTTGGTGTTTCCTTTTTCCTAGAAGAAGTAGTCAAGTGAGGTCAAGATCCCTACCCGGATCTGCCCTTGGTCAGGTACTATGTGAAGAGGCTTAGGAAAGTCCTGTGAATGGAAAAGACAGGTTATCCCCAAAGTCGAAGAATACAATCTTTTGATATTTGGGATCTTCTGAAGAGACATAATAAGAACATTTGTTAATCAGTATTTAATTATAAGCTGGAGAGTTCATGTGAGTCATCTAACAGGGAACTCCGTTAACAGACTTGAGACGCTCTCCAATTAAAATCCTACAGTAAAATAGAGCCTGGGTATAGTGTCATCATGGAATAGATATACTACCAAAAGGCCAAAGGACCAAAATGAAGAAGTGACAATGCAAAAACATATAAAAATACAATTTTTTAAACTCCAGTTAAGCCACAGGGATGAGAAGAAGGAAGAGACAACTGTTTCAATGACTAAAAATGTTAATAGATTTCTATTCACTCTTTAGGTCCATCACTTAAAACATCAGCACCTGTGCTTGTCTGTTTGCTGCAGTGTAGCCATTCACACTCAGCCTCCAAAGACTTCAGGGCTGGGAGATTTGTCACATTTTCTGCATATTCCAAATGGTTAGGTACTGCTAGGAGGCAGCACTAATAATAAAGTACACTGTCATGAATTCACACTAATAACTAGAAAACCAACACAAATTGCAGAGTTGGAGAGATTAATGGGAATGCAGAGACATACACTAAGCAAATCAGCCCTACTTCATCAAGCAAATATTCTTTGCTGTACAATAACAAAGATAATTGAAGACTATACTGGAAGGCAGCCTAACAGTCTAATAAGTACTTGGCTGTGATTTGCTTGCCAATCAGAAACTGAGACATGACCAGTTCTGAAGCAGATAATGCCTGATTTGAGCACTGGCCTTATTGTTTATGATTTCAAATTTGGCTTAGATGGTTACAGTAGAGTTAAAAAAAAAAAAATTCAAGGGAGAGACCAATCAGTCAAAGTGAATTTAACTTAAAGTTTTATCATGTCTTAAATTCACTTTTTTTTGTTTCTCTGTAATCAAAAAAAAAAAAAAAAAAAAAAATATATATATATATATATATATATATAAAGGAATGCAAATCCAAGCAATCAAACTGCTGTAGTTTCCCACTCACGAAATAGGCTGCCAACATTTTCGAGTAAAGGAATCTTACTAGTTGTGTATTCTTGAGCTAGTTTTCTTTAAACTTTAGTACACTCTGCTGTAAAACATAAATAATAGTGCCTGCCCTATAGGGTTGCTGTGAGGATTAATTAAAATCTGTGGATTTATTCGGTAGGTAGCAACTGAAGATTGGACATGTAAGACCAATGATAGCTCCCAGCATTTCTTTGCATAAATCTATATGAATGAGAAATTTTATTTTTGGTTGCAAGAGGAAGAAAGAGGATGGAGCATGGTGACCAGAGGCAGAGGAAACCAAGCTGAGAAAGTAGAAAATGAAGTCAGTTGTCCAGCCACCTCAAGTTCTAAAAAATAGGTGCAAAGCAGAAGATGAGGGATCATTTTGACAAAGGATAGTGAGAAACTAGGCGTGTAGTCAGCCACACGTCAGGGCTTAGAGAACAGAGATATAGGAAGAGCAAAATTCTTCCCATTTTTTTACCAAAGTGGTAGTATCAAGCCAGAGTGGAGAGCAGACAAGAAGTATCAGTAGTGCCAGCTATGCCTGACAGAGGTAAAAATTTCAATACCACTGACAGCAGTGGCCATGGTGAAATATCTCTCTCAAAACATTTTTGGGCAATAAACACCCAAGAGAAAGCTAACACAAAAGAATATGAGTAGACTTTTCTTAAGAAAAGTCTTAGAAATTCCAGAGTAATGGAAGGGATTGGCAGCGAAATGAAGAGGGCTGCTAGAAGGAACTAAACAGACATTAAAATCTGGAGCTTAATGTATTTTGTACCTGCAGCTAATAGCACCTGGGTCATTTGAGTTACATGTTCTCCATTTTTTTTCTTTTGTTTTTGCTTTTTACCCCAATGAAAGACAAGCTCCTAGAGAACAGATGCACATCTCAAATGTTTTGTATTTCTCACATTACCCAGCACTAGGCTGGGCACAGGTTATCTGTTTAATACATTCATATTGACTTTCACAGTGCATAGGCCAGAGGAATTGAGTAATAAATAAATAAGTTGAGAGGATGCTTTAGAAAGAAATTGACAAACAAGACATAAATAAATCACCAAGAACCGATGCCATGCAACCAAATGTTTTTAAAGCAGTCAGAGGACACTGGAATTACTAGCTAAAATGTTTAATCTTTCATTAGGATTGGACACTGTACCAATCCATTGGCACATTGCTATCTCTTTTTTTTTAAAAGACTTGGAAAGTGACCTTGGAATTGGTTTGCTGCTACAGAGTTGAAAATTAGTAAATTATGTGGTAAATATTAAATCAGTAGTTTTTAGTTGTTTTATAGAAAGGTAAAACAGGCCAAAAAAATGGAATTAAATTTAACTAAGTGGTATTTATATTTTGAAGAATAGGAGACCAAGGGGAACCAATGGGAATCATTTCTTTCAACCTTTAGAAGGTCTTGGGAAGGTTCCAGACCAACAAATTCATCAGATGATTAGAGAAAATGCTGACTCATGAAGAGAAAACTGACTTCAATAGAGGAAACAAAGGCAGAAGTAAATTGTTTTTCTTTATATAAGTGGTGACATTGAAGTACGTGAGGGATGGTGACAGGACAGATATATATATATATATATATATATATATATATATATATATATATATATATATATAATATCTACATAACCGATTGCAAAGAGGGAGCAAACAATTTTAAAGAATGAGTGAGCTTTTGCCAAATAGAGAAGAGATAGAAGGACAGTTCAGGTGGAGGAGACAAGGTATGCCAATGATACAGAGATTTAATGCTTGCGTTATTTCAGGGAACAGCCTCAGCTCAGGTGAGGAAGGAATGGCAAAAGTAGAGTCTGATCCAGAACATGTAAGCTCCCACTTAAAAGGATGGCTCTACCCTTTAGTCAACAGGGAAGGACAGTATTTCCAAGCACAGAATAGAGGTGATACTATTAGACATTTTTTTAAGAAAATAATTTTGGAAATAGAATTTGAAGGGAAGTCAGAAGAGATGAAGGGTTGACAGAGATTAGCAGCAATTAGAAGGTAAAAGGGACAGGTTTTTGGTGAGTTCTTAAGTGGTGAGAAGGAGAACTCAAAAATGAAGCTGATATGTTACAGCTTGAGAGATTGACGAATGAGATAGGTAAATCATACAGGCAGAGAGTAGGCAGAGCAAGCTATAATGAGTTTGGTACATGCCACGTTTAATTACAGATAGAAACATTCAATTGGCAGAAATATAGGTTAACAAAAATTAAGGATATAGACATATAGACTTGTATAAGTGATAGTTAAAATCTGAACGATGTCTATTTTATACCAAATTTTGGGGAACATTTCTTATATACCACAGCATTGAGGCTTTCTTTCCTAATCTATTATTCTGCCACGTTTAAGGCAGGGTATTATCTCCCTTCTGGGCTCTTTGGATAACCCTTTTACCATTCCCTCTGCTTCCAGTCTTTTTACCCTCAAAACCATTTGCATTCTGTAGCGTGTTCTAAGATCACTAATTCCTCAAGTTGAAGAAGCACTGTCTACTCTCCCTGTCTGGGATATTTATGTGGAATATCAGCCGTCTCTGAAGGCTCTGGAAGTCCTGTAGCTTGGATATACGCTTCACTTTGTTTAACTCAGCATTTTCCAAATTTATGTGACTATGGAAATGCTTTATTACTTTTTTACTTTTCAAAGTAAGGTTTTTAATACTCAAGAAACTACAGTCCATTAAATACAGCAATTAAAATGCCACCTTATTCTTATTACTCTTGGATTGAAAGGAAAATTTTCTAGTTTCCTATCTCTTACAAAATCAAGACCAAATGCACAACAAGTTTTCCATTCAACCCTCCAGAATCTAACATGAATGTACCTTTGAAATCTAAGCCTGATCCTTTATGAATCATTCCCAGCACTTCCTCTGGGAACATAGCATTTTTGAGAGGCTTTGTTACTTTGTTACAACTATTTATTCATACCAAAGATATTCCAACGAGACCATTTTAACTGAGTGTTTTTGATGGGGGTTATTTTGAAATAAACAAGTGAAAACACCAACTTTCACCTATCTCAGTTCGGAGAGCATATATTTTTACCTTGTTTTTCAGCCTCACTCCATTTCACCACTTCATGATCAACCCAAGGTGGAGAATGGAATAATGCAGAGGTCAGGGGTGAGTGAGGCAGGAAATGGGCTGAAGGATGAAATGGCTTGTGAGAAACACCTAGCAGACAAACAACATATAATCAGGAGTCATGTCACTATACCTGCTTTTCTCAGGAAAAACCATTAATCAAAATAAACTAAGTGTTTGCTTATTCTCTCCATATTAACATATACCTTGTATGAACTGTCTCTTAGCCTTTGATTTCTCACCTAAAAATAGCATTTCATAATGGAAATAGACTAAATAGTCAGTCTAATAATGGTACTTTTCCTATATATATATAGGAAATTGTTTTTGGTAAGCTTCCTGATTTGGCCTGTGAAAAATGTTGCCTGCCATTTCAGTAAACAAAGGATGTTGTAGCCATCGAGCCATCACATTACAGCTGCCCCCTACGGTGGGCCCTGAGGGAACTCAGGATGGAGGCAGGATTCCCCCTCCATCTAGCAGTCCGCTGCTGCAGTCACCCCGAGGGCATACCCTGAGGACTCAGGATGAGTAAACACAGAATACACCCCAGATAGCTGAGGTGCATATCAAAGGAATGATTTCAGTGATCCCCAGACTCTTGCATCTTCCAATACATAGGAGAGCACTAAATTCATTAACTTGAGATATCTGGTTTTCCTTAATTAACAATAATCTTTTGATGTTCCGACTACCTGGTTTTTGTTGCAAAAACTCCTGTGTAGTCTGGGCTCCCCCACTTGCCTCTTTGGAGCACCCTCTCAGGGTTATTTGAGATGCTGTGTCCCGGGTTTAAGTCCTCAGTTTTGTCCACTGAATAAAACATAACTCTCAATTTTTAGGTCAAGCATTTTTTTTTTCAGTCGACAGGCCAGTGTTATTTCATTGAGAATATTTATTTGAGAAAGGTGATTTATGGGGAAATACAGCAGAGAGTTGGGTCGTAATATGATTACTTTTCTCTGCATCAAATTGCACAGAAAATTCTCAATGATATTTCTATTATTATTTCTCTTAATAATAATGGCATTCACATATTGTGTTTTACTTTGTTAAATATTTTTATAATAACAAGAAAGCATCAGTTGTTAAACTCCTAAACTGCTATCCTGGTATTGGTTGTTTTCTTGTTGTAAAAAAGAATGCTCATTGAGGGTCAGAAAGGGAGGTTAGAAAAGAAGTCAGGATCTGAGGATACGTTGCAGCTTGACTTACTAATAAAACTAAACAACACATGTAGCCCAAATGAATCTGTGTTTTAAAACAGATTAGAAGCTCATCTTGGCCTTGTCACATCCAGAAGAAACAAATCCAACTCTAGTAGCCTTGAAAAAAAAATCATACAGTTCTCTACCAAAGTACCTTGACGAGGTGGTGAAGTAGGTGAGGAATATCATTCAAAACCCTCCAAAGTCCTAATCAGTCCCGTTTACCCATCTAATGCCTCAAAAGTCCTCTTTGCCAGACAGCTGCTACTGCTTAAATCTCCTTTCTCTATCTGATCATCAGCCCTGTTTCCCTGACTCCTTGGCCTCAGGATAAATTCTCTTGTTTCTTAAGTAAATCAATCACACCTTTCCTTTCCTCCAGTTCTTCTCTACTGGAGACAAAGATGTTGATGATATCTCTCTAGTGGGAGATAATTACCAATAAGTGATCAACACAGCAAGATGGAGAAAGGGAGAAAATTCAGGCATTTCCTTTGCAGCTATATGAGAAGAAAAGCCTCTGAATACTTCTCATGTGATATATTTGTCACCGTTCCTTCTATTTTGCCAGAAACATTCTGATGCAAACACATAAAAAAAACTAGAGCATCAAAAATGGCCCTATCAAAATGTCCTGCTTTACATCCTGCTATCCTTAATGCACTTTGTACTCTAGCCAACTACTTTCAAATATTTATTCTGTTACATCTGAGTTTAAGTTCAATTATTGTGGGCCCTGCCAATACATAGTCGCTTCAAGCTACTTACTGTAGTCTCACTCATTCATTCAAAAGTTATCTACTGAGGGATGGTGATTGCAAGAGATCTGGGGAGGGTACATACAACCAACAACAAGACAGACTTGAGCCTAGCTTTTAGGATATTTTACATTCCAATGAAATGGACGGGGAAAATAAAAGACAAACACATTCAAGTAAACTCACAAGAAAATGTCAAATAGTGCAAAGTGTTAAAATTTAAAATTAGAGTAGGTTTATATGATGGAAGTGAATAGGAAGCTGCTTTTGATGTGTGGTCTCTCTGAAATCAGAATGACACAAAGGAACCAGCCATGAGAAGACCAGGAGAGTGTATCAGAGAAAGAAAAACTAGTGTGAGTAGGCAGGAGTAAGTTGTGAGGGGGTAGGAATAGAAAGGAGGCTCTAGAACAGTTGAAGATGAGGTCTGAGAAAAGCCTAAAGTAGGAGGCAAGTGACAGGTCATGAAAGGCTTTTTAAGACAGAGACAGAAGTTTGGATTTTGTTCCAAGCATAAGGAGAACCTAGTGGAGAGTTTTGGAATAGGAGTCTGAATGAGCTCACTTATGTATTTTAAGCATCTTCCTAATACTTTTCTAGATATAGAAATTCCATTCCTCAAAGTTCAATTCAAGCATTTCCCCTCTATCATTAGGCCATTTCTATACATTCTGATCAAAATGTTCCTCCTTATTAGGAGCTCTGTTAGAACATCAGGTATGGGGACTAGATAGACTTGAAGTCCAAGTTTTGAAACTAGGTAGCTTGGGTCCAAATCCCAATTCTACCACTTAAAGCTATATGGCATTTAGAAATCTACAAAAACTTCCTGAGTCATGACTCAAGTATCTCTGAAAGAAAGGTAATAATGCTTGCCTTACAAAGACATTACAGGGATTAAGTGACGTAATTTATGGAAAGTCTTTAGCACATTGTGTAGAACATAGTAAGAGATTTTAAAAGATTAGTTTCCTTAATTTCACCCACTCCCATTCATGTCTACTGAGTTCCCAGTGGAATGGGATGGAAACTGTGAGAGGTTACATAAATTGATCACATACAGACCTTACCTTCAAGGAGTCCGCAATCGTTCATGTAACCAAAGAGAGAAGACATGCAGATGTCCATATACAATGGTATATAGTGACAAATACTTACTGTAAATGAGGAAGAGATGAATTCTATTTAAACCACAAAGAGAAAGTATTTTCTTTCTTTTCCTCCCTCCCTCCTGCCCTTCCTCTCTCTCAGCTTTCCCACTGCCAAATGTGTGCTTCTTTTTGCAAGCTGCCTTCATTGTATTGGAATGTAAATGGCTTCCTCAATGTGATTGGGTATAGTGGCTACAACCAACTCCTGCTTACATAAGACTAATAGTAAATCACTTTGGCAGAAACGTCCCAAAACTCCAGGAAAGACTTGATTACCAACTCATTCTAAACCTATTACTGAGATTTAAAACATGAAAGACTTTAAATAATTCAGGTGTAAAAATACCTATTGAGTGACTGTTGTCCTTACTAGAGATAGGAGAGGGAGATTTGCGACACAGAGACCCAGGGAGGAAGGCCAGGTAGAGGTAGAGGCAGACATTGAAGTTGCACTGGCACAAGCCAAGGAACACCAAGAACCAACAGAAACCAGAAAAGGCAAGGAAGGAGCATGGCCTGCTGGCACCTTAATTTGGGATTTCTAGCATTCAGTACTGTAAGAAAATAAATATCTATTTTTTAATGTACCCTGTCTGTGGTACATTTTTATCATAGCCCAAGCAAACTAATACAACTTCTATTACTCTTTCTACAACTATTTCCAATAACTGACAACTTTGTTCTTATATGGTACCAGGAACTGATCTAAGGGAATTACATTTACTAACCCATTTAATTCCAACACAAACCCCATAAGGTAAGTACTATTATTAGCTTCGTTTTATAGAAAAAGCAGACTAAGTAACGAACAAGTAACTAACCACAAGTAACAAGTAAGTAACTTGTTCACATGAATAGATTTAAGGATATAGGTTTGGATCCAGATTCTAGAGCTCTCAGTATCTACACACCATAGTCTACCTCCCTGTAGCTACATACCTATGAGATGTTCTTTTCCCTACAGATCGGGATCCTTGGGAAGGTAAGGCTATTTGCCCAGTTAACCTGCCTCTCAAAATTTTTATTTCCTTTTGCACATCCCAGAATGTAAAAGTTACCATTTCCCCCATTAAAAGGGGGCTTTGGCTATTGTTTCTGTGAAATAACCAACTAAAACCCTGTCTGATTTAGAAATAATTTTGCATGTGTGGATTTTTACTGTTCCTCTTTTCTTTTTCCACACATCATGTTCTTGCTAACTTCAAAGTGTAGAGATCAATTTAAATTCTCTTTCAGGTTGAGGTTGCACCCATTCTTCACCAGGCACTGTTTCTTTCTTTCTTTTTGCTTTTTTTCAGGACTGAAAATGCTGAAAACACATGTTTTATTAAGCTCCTACTTGTACTTAAAACTGTGCTGCATCCTGGACTAACCAAAGAGACACAATCTCTGCCCTATAGGAACTGTAAATGTATGTGAGAGTCATATCCGTATCTATAATCTAAAAGATATACCTGTCTAAACAAGAGCAAACAGATTCATCTATGCACTAAAAGGTCAAACAGGCAGTCTATCAAAACTATTGCATTGTTAGTAAAATCATTTTAAATGGAAGCTAAATTCTATTGGTGCACATGTTGTTTTGAAATGGGAATGTGCCCTTTCCTGTTTATTCCAGAGGCAGCAGTTTGAATTCTGCTGTAACACTATATTTTTGCAAGGGACAATTATGACCATAAAGGGAATTGTGTGGTAAAAACTACAGAATTTGCCATTAGGCAAGAAGATGACTTTTTTACTCAGCTGGCTTATCAAATCTGAGCAGGTTCTTAGCATTTGGGAGAGATTTATGGCCACTAAAGGAAGCATGACTGCCAACCATAAGACTGAAAGTCCTTCTTTAAAAAAAAAAAAAATTATGAGCAGACAGTAACAACTCGATGCATCTTGGTTCAAGAACACTCTATTCACTAGTGCTTTTGCACTGCCCCTCTACTCAAGGCTATTTCCTCTCCTAAATCCCTCAAGAGCACACCCATTTAGTGATTGTCTACATACACACTTGGAAAAGTTAAATTTGCAAGAGCTGAATTTCCCAGGAGGAACCTCTGATTCAGACCAGAAGGAATAGGCTGGAAAATTCCAAGTCTACTTACCCAGAAGATCTTGGGAATATATCATAAATAACTTAGTTCATCCTGATAACTGGAAGGAAAAAACATTAGGGGACCAGTCCAGGTGATGGAAGGGCCTGTATATGCATCTTTCTGGCCTGAGGCAAGCATTGATTATGTGGGCAATAAACACAGGTTGACCTCTTTGCTAATGGAAGAGGTTAAAGGGCATGAAGGAAGACAATGTAATTAAGATCCCAATCAAATTCTGAAATAATAACAAATCAATTCTTTAAATATTAAAAAAGATAATTGATTAAAATGGGTGCATCGAAGGATAGTCTTGGAATGATAAACATTTTTATAAGTAACACACTGCTATAAATTTTAAAAAGAGTGCTATTTATTAAAAATTAAAGGTTTCCAGTGATTATTTTTTCTTAAATAAAGTAAAAAGACTATCTTAAAAAGTGTTTGTAGCACATGTAAATTTTTAAAGAATTTATAAAACAATAGTAGGAAAGATAAATAGTCCAGTAAAAATAATAAACAGAGGATATGATGAAGTAGTATATTTTGAACTGGCCCCTAATCCAATATCTAGTGTTTTTGTAAGGCAAGGAACCCTAGGACTCACAGACACACAGATTAGCTGGCCATTAAAGAAGAAGGCGGGGACTTCCCTGGTGGCGCAGTGGTTGAGAGTCCGCCTGCCGATGCAGGGGACGCGGGTTTGTGCCCCGGTCCGGGAAGATCCCACATGCTGCGGAGCAGCTGGGCCCGTGAGCCACGGCCGCTGAGCCTGCGTGTCCAGAACCTGTGCTCCGCAACGGGAGAGGCCACAACAGTGAGACGCCCGCGTACCGCAAAAGAAAAAAAAAAAAAAGAAGAAGGCGGAGATTACAGTTAATGCTGTCAAAAACCAAGGAATACCTGGAGATACCAGAAACTAGAATATAGAAAGAGGCAGGAATGGCTCCTATCCTAGAGGCTCCAGAGGGGGCATGACCCTGTCAACACTTGATTTCAGACTCTGAACTCCAGAACTGTGAGAGAATAAATTTCTGTTGTCTTAAAACTACTCAGTTTTGGTAAGTTGTTACAGCAGCCTTAAAAAAGTAACACACCAAGCGAATGGCATAAAAAACAACACAGTCAATAAATATTAAAAGTCAGTATGAGCATCTTTTTATGAATTATTGGCCATTTGTAATTTTGCCTCTGTCTTTGCTGTCATGTAGCCTATTCTCCACAGAGCAGCCAGAATGTTCTTTTTACAAAGTATATTAGATTAAATCAGACTCCTGCTAAAAATTAACCAATATCTGCTATATTAGGATAAGTTTGGTTAAAAGTAACAACAAACCCAAATATCAGAGGCTTAAGCAAATAACATCACTTAACAGGGGACTAGAGGCAGGTAGGTCAGGGACTCAACACTGTCAGGAAGGACTCAGCTGCTTTAAATCCATGAATCTATTGCTCCATTCTCAGATTAATATGATATTATTTCCCACCTCTTCTCTACTTATCCTAGCACTCTGTTTTCTGCAATACAAAATCATCAAATCATAATCATCAAAATCCCCTAATTACTCATACTTCTCAAAATGTTTCCTTCCCTTTGTTGTTTGCATGGTTACCTGCTCTCTTTGGAAGACTCCACTTCCTTTGCAAAGTCACTCATTAGTACTGATAGTATTTCTCCCATGTTTCTCACACCCTGAACCTGAGAGTTTCAGGTGTCCTCCCTGATTCACATTAGTACTTCATGACCATTTTCCTTCCTTCTCCTTTAAATTTCCCAGCTTTAAATTTTATGCCATTAAACTATGTCACTAGCATCCTCTCCAGATTACCATCATCCACAGGCCCTCACTGTAATTCTTTGAAAACTTTAGCTCCTGGATCACGATCACTTTCTCCAATGTCATTCCCTCATAATTCTTCATAATTAATTATCCATTTATATGATTCTTCCAATTCCTTGGCCTCTCAGTTCCTTGACCTCCTATCCTCCAAAAGTTTCATCTTCTATCCTATTTCAGCCACTTGATCCCATGGTTCATTCCTTAGCCTTCCACATTAATAATAATTACATCCCATTAGTAAACTCAATTTCAGGCATTCACTCATTAAAGACAATCTCCTATTATTCCATCTTAGTGTCTCACTTCCATGGGGCTTTAATTTTCACTGTCCCTCAATTTTCCTCAGTTTCTGACTTCCATCTTCATCAACCTTAAATTCCATGATCATTCGTGATAATCACACTCACGTAAATTCATGACCCCCAAGATCAAATGGCTCTTAGTGTTTTCGAATAATCCTGAAACTCCCCAGTCTACTCAGTTTCCTTTATTCCTAGATAACTATTTATTTCTTACTTTTTACATTCTTCTCAAATGAACATCTCTTTCACCATCCCCTTCCCTCCTGAACTCAAGTCTAATATTTCCAGCTGCTTCACTAGACATCTCTGGATGACTGTCTAATAAGTATCACAAATTTAGAATGTCTAAAATTGAACTCTTCACCTACCACTGAAAATATGTTTATCTACAGAATTCCCATCACAATGACTGGTAACTCAATTCTCCCCTTTTCCATAGACCAAATATTTATTGAATTAGTAAATTAATTTTCAAAAATTTGGGGGTTCCTTGTCAGCTCAAGGCTTCAAGAGAGCTCCCACAGTGTTAGACATCATTAGAATATTCAAAGCCAGGAAACAATGGTGAAAAAACTTATGGTTCAAATCTTACATTTTATTGGGGAGCAAAACATTACTAAAGTGCACAACTCACTTCCCCTTATGTATTATTGGCTAAACTTAGTTTACATTTCCAAGCCTAGATGCAAGGAAGACTTGGAAATTGAGTTTCTATGATTTAGTTCGACCTATCACAATTCGTCCCTTGGTCCTGGGCTCCTTCTCTATCATATTTTAATCCTTACTTGGACTTTTATATTCTAGTTACAAAATACCCAGCACCCAAAAAGATAAAATTCAAATTGTGTGGCATCTAATAAAAAATTATCAGGCACACAAGCAGGAAAACATGATGCATAGTGATGAAACAACTTAATTAATAGAAATGACACTAAAGTGATATCAATGATAGAATGGACAAGGATATTTTTAAATAGTTTAATTATATTTGATGTGTTTGAGAAAGTAGAGGAAGCATGAACGCATTAAGTAGAGTCACGAGAGATATATTCTTAAAAACTGAACTTTAAGAGACATAAAAAAATGTCTGAGATGGAAAATATATGAGATGTGATTAATAGCAGATTAAACACTATAGAAAAAAACAATGGGAAACATGAAGACAAAGCAATAGAAACTATCAAAAATGAAACACTGAGGAAAAAAAAAGCCTGAAAAAGTGGACAAAACACCAGTGAGATGTGGGACAATTTTCATGTCTAATATAGTTGTAATTGGAGTCCTGATATTGGCAGTTGGGGAACAGAGAAAAACATATATATGAAGGCATAATGGCCAAAATTTTTCCAAACTTGTTGAAAACTACAAACTCACAAATTCAAGAAGCTCAAAGAAACCAAATCATGAGGAAACTACACTAAGGCACATCACAATAAAATTGATTTAAAACCAGTGACAAAGAAAAAGATATTAAAGTCAGCCAGATACCTACCATAAAAGGGAATAAAAATAAAAATAACAGAAGACTTTTCCAAAGAGGAACTGCAAGCTAGAAGAAAATGCACAATATCTTTAACAATAACAACAAAAACAAGCTTTCGAATTGGAATTCTATACCCAGAAAAAAAAAATTTGTATTCCTTTATACATACTTGAGTTTGTTCTAAGATATAGTTATTTTGAAACAGGTTGATCCTTTCAAAGCTTGCTTTCAAGCTTTGTTAGGTTGGATTAAAGTAGTCTTTTGTCTTGTCCCACTAATGAATCAGTACCCTCCTAAATACCCTTCAGGCCCATGTATTACAAAGTTTGCCACTGACTGTTGGGTCATGTGCTGTATCTAGTCTTGTGTTAACCCTAGGAATTCTGTCTCCAGTTCTTTCCCTGTGACTCGTTTCTCACCCTTGTGCTCATAAGTACTCAGTTGAGGACTCATGGGGAAAACTTTGAAGTTTTCCTTGGCAAGTTTTCTTCTCTCTATTACTCTTCCCTGCATATTTTGCTGCCTTTCCCTTCCTGAATTCTCAGCAATGTCTCCTCAATTCAGGGTGACCACCAGGCTCTGTTTATGGTTCCCTTCCCAGACTGTGGCCTGGAAATGCTCTATTCATTCCACTAGGACAGTTGACTCACCTCATTTGCTTCCCTTCTTCAATGATCACTGACCTATGATGTCTACTATTGAAAGTTTGAACACTTGATTATATGTGAGTGTGTGTGTGTATGTGTGTGTGTATATATATATAAATATATATAAATACATGCATATATGTTGTTTTTTATTAAACATTCTTAATTTCTATAAGTATTCCACTGAAGAGTAGTTTGGAGAAGAGGCTACTTTTCAACTTCATAAAGTTTTCTACCATATATTTTAAATTATAGGTATAATTTTTATAATAAAAACACTAAACATTTTTTAAAAACATAATTTTCAATGAATTTGAAAGGGAATAAAATCTGGTTTTAACAGATCAAGTAGTATGAGTTTGACTGTGATAAAATATTAAAAGGAATTGTGTGGAATATTACTCAGCCATTAAAAGAATGAAATAATGCCATATGCAGCAACATGGATGGACCTAGGGTTTGTCATACTACGCGAAGTAAGTCAGAAACAGAAAGACAAATATATGATATCACTAATATGTGGAATCTCAAATATGATACAAATGAACATATCTATAAAACAGAAACAGACTCACAGACGTAGAGAACAGACTTGTTGCCAAGGGGGTGGGGTGAGTGGGGGAGGGAAGGATTGGGAGTTTGGGATTAGCAGATGCAAACTATTATGTATAGGATGGATAAAAAAACAAGGTCCTACTGTATAGCACAGGGAACTATATGCAATATCCTGTGATAAACCATAACGGAAAAGAATATATATGTATAACTGAGTTACTTTGCTGTACAGTAGAAATTAACACAACATTATAAATCAACTATACTTCAATAAAATTTTAAAAAAAGGAATTGTGCACCTTTTCAAGTTAAAACAAGTGCTAGGTAACATTGCTTAAGAGAGAAGAATTCAGATCCTCTCATCTAGAAAGGGAAACTCATGTTTGCACCAATAAGTGGAAGAAAGGACATAATGATTGGAGCCATCTACTGAGAGAGAAGCAAAATGCTGCTATTTAGAGCTGCTGGTATAAGCAGAAGGTACACACTCTTTCTGGTATATGAAGTTGAAATGTGACTGAGACCTTAGTAAGATTCAATAATGTAGAAGCTAAAAAAACGGATTTGACTTCTGTGTCACATTTGCCATGCCAACAACATCATGGGTCCTAAATGAGGTGAAATGTATTTGATAGACTGTCAATGACCAATCAAAAAATTTAATTGCAATTCGAAAGGAAGGAAGAAAATCATCCATTTTTTTTCACCTGAAAGCAAATTAAATACTAAAGAAGAAAAGTGATGAGACAGAAAATCAGAATAAAGAATGTTTCCAGCATTTTTAGGATAAAAAAAATGCAGAGATGTTCTGAAGCAAAATTGGAATTACTTAACTTAGTCTTTTTCCCACTTGCCTGTAGTTACATAGAGCAGAAAACATGTCTGTCTTTATTGTCCTATCCTTATCATCTAGCACAATGCTTGGTGCATAGTAAGTACACAATTCTGAATCAATAAATTAACTCTAACTAAGGCCTAAACTGTGTTTATATCATTGCACAAAGAGTTAGTAAAAATTGGGGGGCTTAACTTTTTAACACAAGTATGCACAAGTTTTTTACATAATAACGTAGTTTGTTGCTATGGAGCTGACAACTAACATGTCAGTAGAAGGAGATACCTCAAGTAAATACGTTTTATAGAAAGGGAAACGGCAATATTTAACAAGAAGTTTGTGTGTGTGTGTGTGTGTGTGTGTGTGTATCACAAATCTAAGGATAAATCCTGGTGGTTGGAGGATTGTTAGGATAGGACACCGGTGATTCCTTAAAGAGAAGCTAGAGAGAAGTTACATTTTCTTAAACTATACTAGAAAAGGAGCAAAGAGGGAGAAATTGAGTATTTGTGGAAACAAAAATCTTCTAAAAGACTCATTTGACTGAAAGCAAAATATTAGAACAAGTTTTGATGTATCTCTGACAATATCCACACTCATAAGGACAATACAGACTCTACACAAACTCTTCTAGAAAATAGAGGAGGAAAGAACACTTCCAACTCATTTTTGAGTTTCCAACTCATCAGTTTATAGTAATATGAAAACTGGACAAAGATATTACAAGAAAAGGAAACTACAGATCAATATACTTCATAACAATAGATTCAAAAGTACCCCCAAAATATTGGCAAATTGAATTCATCAAATCCACCATGATCAAGTGGGGCTTATCCCAAGAACGCAAGTTTGGATCAACAGGTGAAAATCAATTTAATTCACCATATTAACAGACTAAAGAAGAAAAATCATATGATCATTTTAGTAGATGCAGAAAAGCACTTAATGAAATTCAGCATTCATTAATGATATGGAAAAGATCTCAGCAATCTAAGAATTAAAGAGGATTTCCTTAACCTGATTAACAGCATCTACAAAAGAAACTTACAGCTAATGCCACAATTACCAGTAAAGTAAAAAACGTTTCTCCCTAAGACCAGGGACAAGTCAAGGATTTCTTCTTTGATCTCTTGTCTTCAACATATAAAAATTGGGCAAAACATTCATACAAACACTTCACCAAAGAGGATGTATGGATGAAAAAGAAGCCCATGAAAGTATGTCAATATCACGTCCGTCATTAGAGAATGCAAATTAAAATCACAGTGAAATACCACTACACATGTATTAAAATGGATAAAACAAAAAAATAAATCTGCTAATACTAAGTCTTGCTGAGGTTGCAGAGCAGCTGGAACTCTCACCACATTAATGCTAGGAATGTAAAATGCAGACACTTCTCAAAACAGTTTAGTAGTTTCTTATACAGTTAAACCTACAACTTACCATGAAATCATATAAACCCCATCCTTTGGTATTTAACCAAAAATGGAAAGATATATACCCACAAAAAATGTTTACAAGCATTTATAATGGCTTTATTATAATCACCCAAATCTGGAAATATCCCAAATGCTCATCCTCTGATAATAGGTAAATAACAGTGGTAAATACATGGAATGGAATACTGCCCAGCAATAAAAAAGAATTAACTACTGCTGCATTCAACAACTTGGATGAATCTCAAATACATTACATGAAGTGGAAGATAACAGATGCAAAAGGCTACATACTATGATTCCATTTATGACATTCTGGAAAAGACAAAATCAGAGGAACAGGAAATAGATCAGTGTTTTCCAGGGGCTAGGGGAGAGCAGGTAGAGAAAGCTTAGAAAGTATCAAGAGAGAACTTTTGGGAGTGAGGTTGATAGAAATGATCTATATTTTGGTTGTGGTGATGGGTACAAAGCTGTATGCCTTTACCAAAACTCAAAGAACTGTATACCTTAAAAGGTGAATTATATTGTATGAAAATTATACTAGTTACCTATTGCTGTCTAACAAAGTATCCCAAAACTTAGTGGCATACAACAATAAACATTTATTATCTCACAATTTCTGTGGGTCAGAAATGCAGGCTCAGGTACCTCTGGCTCAGAGTCTCTCTCACAAGGCTGCACCTCAAGTTCTGGGCTGGTACAGTCATCTCAAGGTTCAGTGGAGGTAGGATCCACTTCCAAGCCCATTCAGGTGGCTGTTGGCAGTACTCAGTTCCTCATTGTGTATTGACTAGGGGCCATCCTCACTTTCTTACAAGGTGGATTTCTCCATAGGGTAGCTCACAGTATGAAAGCCTGCTTCCTATAAAATGAATAAACAAGAGATGGAGAGGTCAGCCTAAGACAGAAGTCACGGTGTTTTTCAACCTAACCTTGGAAGTGACATCCCATTACTTTTGCCTTACTCTATACATTAGAAGCAAGTCGCCACATCCAGCTTACACATGAGGGGAGATTATGTAAAGACATGAATAACAAGGGTTATATCACTGGGGACCATGTTACAGCCTGCCCACTGCACAAATTATACCCCAGTAAACTTGCCTTTTTTTAAAAAATAGAAGGATTAGAAATAGGACTAAGTGAAGGGCATACTTAAGGGCAACTAAGGTAAGGAGACTAAAGTAAACCAGAATGTGTTAACGTGAGCCCAAGATGCATGCTTACATGTCAAGAATGACATCTCTCTAGGAAAGATCAGATAGCTGAGGAGGCAGTGGGAGAACGGGAAGAGATAGGACTTTATTGATTAGGCACAAATTGGGGTTTAAGAGCAAGACCTGAGACAAAGAATGAAGACAGAGGTCTCAGGACCTGGAGAGACAAGAGATGATGCCAGCTGTCAATACTGATCCCTCTGAGAAAACAACAAAATCATGAGTTAACAAATGCTAAGTTGCCAAGCCCCAAATATAGAATTTTTAAAGTTAACTATTGGCTCTCACTCAGTTACTCAGGATTGGCATGTGATGGGGACAGAAGCCAGGCAGATCATTACAGAGACCTGATTTGACAGCAATGCATGTGAAGAAACCCTGAAAGGCTTTAGCTTACAGCAAGATCAATATGTGCCAATAGTGAAATTAATTTGTTTGAAAGGTCAATTCAATATTAGCCTGTGCTCAAAGACTATCATGTTCAATCAAGGGATATTCCAGTCCACCTTTACGATAAGATCATACCAGAATCAAATGATTTGGCAGATGTTTTCTCTGTCACTGAGCTCAATCTTTAATATCTGAATGATACAACAAAAATGTTAATAGGGAGTTGAAACCTAAAATGTAAGATGGGTAAAGAGATTTTAATGGAATATGTAGCATGCACACAGAGCATGAAAACATATAAATTTATTTTTATATATTACATAATATTCATTATACTTAATATATATGTTATAATAATATAATATAAATTTTATTTATATATAACTATAAAGCATTTCAAATATTCTGCCCCATTGCCAAAAAATAGATTCTTCCCTGGGGTGTGGATAATCTTCAGAAGTAAGAATTCTAGTTCAGTCATTTTGCAGATTGAGAAGTGCTAAAGACTTCCGTGGAAAGCAATTACAGTGGCAGTGTTGTTCCTACAAGACTATTCCTTTAAAGTCTGGAATATATATATAAAGTTGAAGGAGAAGCTTGTAATTTATTTCTCACATGTAGATAATGGGCAAGAATAACTATTTACTATCAGGTTTCCCTTTTTGTGAGTGTGTTTAAATATGCCATTAATTTGAATGCTTTCTAATTGATGAGTGGAAGAATTTAATTTTCATATAAGGCTTCAATGAGAAATGGAGCCATTTGGTTCTGGAAAGTTCTTCAGTTACTCTTGTTATTCCTTTTCTTAGAATGTAAGATCCAGAGGATTAGGGGCCAAATGTATTTTGTTTACCAGCCCCTAGAAGAAACCCTGCTACATAGTAGGTAGTCAACATTTGCCTCAGAACTAGGTGATAGCCTTCTTACTTTTTCTACTCTCTAACTGTAATAATATGAATTCTTGTTGGTATAAATGTTCTTGTTGGTCTCAAGTGTTACCTTTCTTTTTCCAAAAAAAAAAGGAATTTTTTTTCACATAATCATCCACAAAGTGCGTCATTATTTACTAAATTAATCCCACCCTCTTAAACAATTTGGAGAAGCCTGGATGGGTGGGGAAAAAAATTACAAAAATTTTTCTGAAGATACAAAATCCCCATTTAAAAAATGCTGAGCAAATATGCATAAGGTCAGTTACCATAAAGCAGAGCTTACTCTTAGAAAAATTAAAGATAAAATTCAATCAAATTATAAATTAGACCCAAAAAACTATAGCCTGAAGAAGAATAAAGTAATTGACTAGATGTTTTAGTTCAGACGCCAATAAAAAAATAATTAAAAACCTTTGATATTTATAATGATAACATATCAATAAAAAGAGCAAGATTTTATTTTTGGCCAGAGTTTACACATATGACCACACAAGTGTGCACTGTACAACTGAAGTGTGCAACTTGTATACCTGAGTGTGAATGATGAGTCACTATTTGCCAAGCACAGAGTGATTTGCACACAACATTTCATTTAACAACAATCCCACAAGTAAGACGTTACAACTCCCATTTTGCATAAATGGAAATCGAGATACACAGAGTTTAGATGGTATCCCCAAGTTCATAAAGCTAGTAAACAGTGGAGTTGAAATTAATGCCACATCTGTTCAACTCCTAAGCTCAATTGTCTTTTCATTTAGCATCTCTATCTGAAATATCACTACCGAATTAATTTAATTATTTAAAGCAATATCTATTTGATAAATAGAATTTCTTGGTCTGATTTCATTTCTACAAAATTATACTAAGCTGTTAGTCATAAATGTAAACAGAGATTTAATTAAATTGATATTTGTTATAATAGTGCTTAAAAGGTAAAACAATAACCAACAGAAAAATAAGCAGCCTAAAATTCCAAAATAGGCAAGTAGTTTAAAATATTATGAAATACAGGGTATTCTCAAATTTTAATGACATGGAAAGTGTTCACCAAGTATATAATCTTAAGCGTTTACAAGTACTAAGAAGCTTACAAAGTAGTACCACCACGGTAAATGCATAACCTTAATGTCTTTTTCCTTGTAAACCACATACATGAGATTTCATTCAACATCTGGATTTTTAAAAAGTCACTGTCTGACTGTAAAATTCACCTGACTCCAGTTCAATATAGCAAATATGTTCCTCTTCTCTCCCCAAAGATTATTTTAATAACAGAAGAAATATAAATATAAAATAATCCACAATTTCAGTGGAGAATCATGAAGGGGCCATCTACTGAGCAGCACTGAGGAATAATGTGAAATGTAAAGGAGATTGCACAAGATTAATAACAAAACCTTAGAGAAAAGAAGGGAAGAAAGAAAGAAAGAAAGAAAGAGAATGAAAGAAAGAAAGAAAGAAAAAGAAAAAGAGGCAGGGAGGGAGGAAGAAATCCCATTAGACAAATATAATAACTTCTGAATAAAATAAAATTGCCACTAGAAAACCTGGACCCAAAGTCTAGATCCATCAGTACAGGATGGAGTGAGAGTAAGCCAAGAAGTAGGCAGCAGGTTGTTCATCCAAATCAAGCCCAGTCTTCCATATGCTTGGCTGTGATGTTTGTTCTCAGCAAATGATATGAAATTAACTCTTGAAATAACATAAAACATGTTTCTTGATAAAGCTCAAGAATAGACTTTACTGCCAAAGAGAGAAGGGAGTTCTTTGGATAATTTTACCAAGGAATCAGCAAGAACTACAAAACTAGCTCTTTGTACTTTTTGTACTTTCAGAGAGCTGGTTGTTAAACATTTACCAGAACACCACATAGCTGCAGGGAAAACTGGAAAATAAACGTTTTTCTTTATTATTTTTTTAAGCTGAGCATATTGCCATCCCATATTTTGTTGGCAAAGAAGGAGGAAATGGTAGAAAACCAGCAGTAACTAATACATGGAAAGATGTGATTTTAGTTCTCAGAAATTAAAAATTTGATCATTAAAATAATTTCAAATCTCTACATAAAGAATGACTTGAAGAACAAATAATACTTAAAATGGAATTAGTAATCTAGAAGATATACTTATTTCTTCCACAGTGTAGTACAAAATAAAAAATAATATAAACTACAAAGAAAATTTAAAGACATAGAGGGTGGATCTGAAAGGTCTATTTCTATTTTATCTGTACATTAGAAATTTCACAAGCAGTGTAAGCATTCTACGAATAAAGAACAGAAATAATGGAAGAAGAGAAAACATCAAATACTTAACACAGAAAAATTTCCCTTGGAGACACGTGTCTAGGACAGACCTTCATGTAATCCCGGATGTCAAAGTATAAAGAGAAATTCCTATCATATTCAGTAAAAAAAAAGTAAGTTACTTATGTTAGATTGGGAATCAGACTGGAAATACCCAACATTTGCTTAAGAGTGAAAAATGAACTTGTTTTTAACTATGGATGGAGTGTAAATAGGGGGCAATTTGACAGATTTTACAAAACTGTTAAATGTGCATATCCTTTGAGTGATCAGATGATTATTCTGGTAGCTATCTTCCATAAATATTGGCACAAATGTGCAAGGACATATGTAAAAAAAATGTGGCACCATGTAGCAAAAACTAGTCAGCCTAGAGGCTTCTCACCTAAGAATAATTAAATACATTTTAATATTTTCATATTATGGAAGTCTATACAGGCAATTAAAAGAAAAAGTGATATCTCAATGTGCTATGTGAAAGAATTCTATAAATTGTTAAGTGAGGAGCAAGTTGCAGAACAATGGATAGAATTTGCATGTCCAGGTAAGTGCAGAGGATACACAAAAAATTGTTAATAGCAATTAGTCTTAGACTGTATAAAGGGAGTGAGAACTTCTGCTCTTTATTTTTTACATTTGTTTAATCTTTGATATTTTTCACAAACAGCAAACCGTTCTCTAGTAATTTTTAAAAAGTTATACTAGAATTTTTCATGAATAAAGGCTAGATTTCCAAGAATAAGAATAGTCCAAAAATGCTGAGAAAATATAATAATAAAAAGCTTATACCTTTATGAGTTATAATTTTCATATTTAGGCAGAAATCATGACATTTATAAATTCGAGTATAGAAAAATTAAAACAAAACTACAAAAACAGCTCCCCCACTAAAGTAAAAGAAAAAATAAAGTGTAGGGAAAACAAATACCATAAATTAAGATAAAAGACAAAAAAAATTGAAGGGAAAAAATCATGTAACATGCATAATAAAGTACTAGTTATATATATATATATATATATATATATATATATATATAATAGTAATATTTAAAAATATAAAGTAGAAGAAAGGGAGTTTAAACAGCTTGTCCGAAATTATTTAGCTAAGAAAGCAAAGATACGACAAGACTGGAATTTTATTCAGGCAGCATCAGTGAAGGGCTCAGGGCCTGACCACCCTGCTGCCCACTTGTAACTATTAAGTGCTGACTGTAGGAGCAGCACAGGGTCAAGGGGCAGGACACAACAAGACCCCTCATGCCCTACTGGTGGATGCTTAAGTCAGTTCAGAATTTCTGGACAGAAGTCTGTGAAATGATTAAAATACCTTTGAAATGTGCCTATACTTTAATTCAGCAATCTCACATGTAGAAATTTACTCTAATAATCAGATACATATTCAAAACAGTCTTATCAGTGACTACAGTTGTGAAACTGTGAAGACAACTTAAGTATCCAACAATAATGGACGGGTTAAAATAATTACAGTGTATGGATAGATACAGATTAGACATACAGAGAGATATCCACACAGAGGCATGGAAATTTCTTAACTTTTTATGTATTTTAAGAGGTGAGAATACAGGATATTTCATACGCTTCCATTAATGAAAGAAATTACATGTATATAGAAATGTGTCTGGAAATATATTAAATTCACTCCAGAAATATTATTGAGCATCTAATACAGAAGGGCAGCACTGGTTATAAGCACCCACCCTGCAGCCAGACAGCCTAAGTGAATCCCAAGTCTGCTGCTTACTAGCCATGGATCTGGGCAACTCATGTATGCTCTCTCAGTGGAAAAGGATGCTATGAAGAAAAGTGCAGCATGGTAAGGAGAATAGAGAGTGATGGCGTTGGACCTGGTGTATGAGTGAGAGTGGTTACGGGAGGCCTTTCTAAGGTCTGAAGAAGAAAACTGTAAGAAGTGAGGGAGCAGAGGGCAAGCACCCCAAATATCCAGGGAACAGAATCCCAAACGGAAGGAATCGCAAATGCAAAAGCCTGAGGTGGGGAGCTTGTGGAGTGTTCTGGGAAGAGCAGGAGGTGAGGGTGGCCATAGTAGAGTAAACCATACCCAACTGTTCATAGTGGAATGCATGGAGCTATTTTTCTCTTCATACTTGTTTGGATTTTTGCAATTAGCATGAAGTACTCTTACAATGGAAAACAGCAAAAATATTCACATTTGGAAAAAGAAAACAGCAAGTTACTCTCTTTCTGATTACTCTCTCAAATGAATATGATCAGTGTTCCGTTTCTTGAAAATACATGTTCATACTTTCTAAGCAAAATTCAAAGCCATCTGCTTATTCAGGCTCTCATGAGAGGGTTTAGCAGTGAGGAGTGTGTGTTCATGATTCTGTTTGGGACAGTGCTGTTTTAATGCTTTGCTCTTTACCTTGCTTCCACTCTCCAACTGTGTTTGATTAGAAACCAATTTTAACTTTGAATGACTTTAAAAATTGGCATTTCCCTCATGTGCCAAAAGTAAGGAGCATATCTTTTAAAAGAAGAAAGTGAATTTGATAAAACATTTTGCTTGGCTAGAAATGTTTTCAGTAGTTTATTAACTGCAAAATAATTCCCTACTGAATGCCAGAGATCTTGTGCAGGATGTTGCCTGGGGCTAAATAATATGTGTTCACCTTTTAATCACACTGACTTTTAATCACACTGAGCCGGCCTCCGGGGGGAAATGGAAAGTAAGTCCACCAGCATTCAACATATAGTCTTTATTTTAATGGAGAGGAACTTTAAGCATGAATAGCACAAAATGTCAGATAATTCAAAAAATGTTTATGATTTTGCTGGGTTATAGTATAGATTTACCATATAGGTATTTCCAACAATCTTGGAATTCACTCCCATTCAAATAATGAAACCACATTGTGAAAACCTCAGGTAAGTTGAAAGTCCCAGTCTTATTCTTATTGTCTGTTTCTGCCTGATCTTAAAGCAGACTATATATTCATCATTTTCAAGAGTCATAGCTTGAAAACAAATTATAGATTTCTTTGGTTCACCTTCGCAGTCAGGTTAATTCACTATGTTACTAATGTGACAGGGACACTAACCTTTGTTTATTGAGCTGTTGTACAGGTGCTTGACTTTACAGCTATATTGTAAGCAGGCTGAGGGTAGGAAATATTGTCATATTTACATTTTAATCCTGAGCAAATATCACAGTGTTTGGCAGATAATATATGTATAATATTTGTTTGTTGAAATTAAAAGACAATTCTGGACCACAGTAACTTTATGTTTCATATTGTAATAAAAGAGAAATTTGCAGTTTTGTTTCAATAGCAATTCTCTTCCTACCCTATTTCTAATTCTCCAGCAGGCCTGATAAGAAGGTCAGCAAGGATGCAGTATAATTGCAGAAATTTGTTTCTTTATTACTGAGAACCATTCCAGTCTGAATTTATATTTTCAGATTTATACCCTAATGTTTAAAATTTTGTGTTTTTTTTAAAGATGAAGCCAAAAGTGGTTATAGTGAAAAGTCATTAATTATTCTGAATCAAAATGGGTCTTGTTCATTGCTTGGCTTTGGACACTATTAAGGAAATCTGAAGTATTTGGGATTTTTAAAATTTATTTTTATTTATTTGTTTTTCCTCCATATATATTTTTATACAATTTTTAAAGCTTACACTCCATTCACAGTTATTACAAAATATTGGCCATATTCCCCGTGTTGTACAATACATCCCTATAGCCTATCTTATACCCAATAGTTTGTACTTCTTACTCTCCTACCCCTGTATTGCCCTTCTCCCCTCCCCACTGGTAACCACTAATTTGTTCTCTATATATGTCTGTTTCATTTTGTTATATTTACTAGTTTGTTGTATTTTTTAGATTCCACATATAAGTGATATCATACAGTATTTGTTTTCTCTGACTTATTTCACTTAGAATAATGCCCTCCAAGACCATCCATGTTGCTGCAAATGGCAAAATTTTGTTCTTTTTATGGCTGAGTAGTATTCCATTGTATATATATACCACATCTTCTTTAATACGAAGAATTTGGTTTTGTTTTGCTTGGGGAAAAAACACACAGAGTACCAGAGATTTAACAGAATTAAGTAGATTAGCCATTCTGAATGCACTTTCCACCCTCAAACCCACCCCTAAATCTATGGTGGTGATTAATCCTCCTATGAAAGCAACAAAAGCAGAGAGTGAGCCTTTAAAGCAAATGATCAGCCCTGTTATTAACAATATACCTCTCAAAGCATTGCAGAGATGCTTCTGCTTGTCAGTCTCTTCCTTTTTCTTACCTATAGGCCATTAAAATGCCTTAGTGCAGTCTTCAGGTACACTCCAATGTCTACCTTCAGTTACCTCTGTGTATTTCTTTTTATTCCTTGAAATCCCCATTTCTGCAAAATATTACAAGGTAGAGGTATAGACAGTAATTGGCAACCTTTGGCTTCATTATTGAGGAGATTTGTCTTCTTCCAATACATTTTGCAAAACTCCAGCTACTAGTCACTACTAGTAAACGGCCTCTCTCTCTTTTCACACAGTGGTTTACTTTTCTGCCTTTCCTCAATGGGTCTTTGTTTTCAACATATCTCAAACAGCAATTTCTGAATTTCATTTCAGTGATTAGAAGATTTTACAATTCCTGTCCTTTTACCAGGAACTTCCATTTTGTATATGAACAAAATATTATCTCCCTCCAGGCTGAAGCCATGAGCCTCCTAACACTTCCCATCAGCAGCTCTGGACTTCTGAAACAGTGCATTCCCTATCAGACATTCTACACACTGACATCCAACAAAACAGCAGCTGAAATCTTTTTTTTTAGATCTAGAACCTCATTCATCACCTGCTAGCAATTTAAAGTTTTTAAATTATACTGTATCATAGTCTTTAGGAATGTTCTATTTATGACACATTGCTCTCATTTCAATATAGTTTTGTGGGTGGGCATGTCATAGTAGGAGCTAAAGCAGAAGAGAAAGTTCATTAAATAATCATTATACACTTTATAATATATGTACCTAATAAATGCATTGAAAGATTTAAAATATTCCAGGGAGGATGCATTCATAGATGCAGTTTGAAATATGATTTGAGAAATTATAAAAATATATTTCTCAAATGCAGACAACCAATCTGTGTATTTCAAGGGAAAATATTTAAACTCTGACTTCACTTCCTATCCATCATTAAGGTCAAATTTCTAACGCTCTAATATTTTATTTCTACTGCAAACTTACCACCATTTACTTTGTCTCTACTATATTCTGCTTAAGGAAAAATAAATATACAGGTGTGTGTGTGTGTGTATATATATATATATATATATCAAGATATATATCAAGTTTATAGCAAACATTGGGTGAAAATTAAAGTGAAAATGTATTAAATAATGAAAAAGATAAATGAAACAAGTTATTAGTCTGGATTATTACTTTGAATGGATTAATTTGACAGCATAACATAATAATGATTAATCTACCTTTGAACACATACTTATTTTGTCTTTCCTTTCTCACTGATAAAGTTAATATATATGTTAAAGAATGTCTGCTAAAGTGGTCAATAAACAGTTTGTTAGTGTTATTAGCCAAAGCCTGGTATTTAAAGATATCAAACTCTAGATCTAACACAGAGACAGACGTCTCCTCGGTATTATCATTTTTGCTTTGGGAAGAATAGTTCATGTGGCCTCTTAAATAACAGACACAAGACCGTGAGTGCTCATTGCTTTAGATAAAGCTTTAGCAGATTTTATTTGTTTATGGTTTTGTTTTTAACAGAGGTTGATTAACCCCAAATTTCTTTGTATACAGAATTTAATTTTCCGGGCATAATGTAAGAAAATTAGCATAAGGCATGAAGAGCCATCTGAGAAGAAAATGATTCAGATCCCAACCTCTTCCATTTTAGAGAAAGTAGCCTGAACAGATGATCTGGTCCAGTTCCAAACTCACCTTGGGCCCTCAGACAATTCCACAGAGAGCTCACAAGCTGAGACGGCACTTCAGTTTTCCAAAATTGAGGGACCGAGACCAGGACTTGTTCTCCCCATAACAAGACATTGGATGCAGGCTGCTTCAGAGGAAGGGGTACACCTTTAACTGGGGCAACTGAAGGAATGCAACTGTGAGCATCCTGGCGGCCCTAGCTTTAAGTGCCTTCACCTTGGAGGGAATATTCTAGGTGAAACTAGCATGTGTTACACCAGGTTCTTTCAACCATCAAAATTAAATGGAAAGATAATGAAAATATCCAGATAAAATTCTGGAATAAATATTACATTGCATGTTTTCTAAACAAAGAAAGAGAAGAGAGCAAAGAAGAGAGAGAAAGAGGAGGATGAGGTAACATCTTTAAATACCTATTCTCACAAAACATTGTGCCTTACACATAATATGTATGCTGAGTAAATAAATTAATGAAAAACAAAGCTATTCTTTTCATTCTGTAAAAATATCATATGCATTTATTGCTTATATTACAAACATTTTCAAGAAATCCTGCCTCCCTCATTATCATTCATGAAGACTGAAGCTTTGATTGCTTCCTTGTAAACTTTTCTGAATATTATCTTATAGCAAGAGTTAATTTTTGTAGATATATTTAACATTTGGCAGGAAATTTACTCTCCTTAACCAATACAATGCAGACAATTGGGCTTTATTTTTTTGAAAAGAAAAGTGAAGCAAATGAAATATATTTAGTAAACTCATTATTTTGTAGCCTTCATTGGTCTGTACCAAGTAATGTTAATGGTACTTTAACTTATCTAGAAAATGGAAATAGAGTTACAGATGTAGAAAACAAACTCATTGTTACCAGGGGTGGGGGTAGGGATAAATTGGAAGATTAGGATTGACATATACACACTACTATATATAAAATGGATAACTAATAAGGATCTACTGTATAGCACAGGGAGCTCTACTCAATACTGTGTAATGGCGTATGTGGGAAAAGAATCTAAAAATGAGTGGATAAATATATATGTGTAACTAATTCACTTTGCTCTACACCTGAAACTAACACAATACTGTAAATCAACTATATTCCAATAAAAAATTTAAAAATCTCAGTAATTAAATGTGCTTTGAAATAACTCTTTAAATATTCAACCATTACCATAATTTATATTAACAATATCTACTCACTTCTAACCAAAAGGACTATTTTTTTCTTAATTTTCTTTATATTCATTTCAGATTACACTATTTTCTCTGGTTTCAGGTATATTAAAACTTTGAAGAATGATAAATGTTCACCAAGTATATTTAGATTTTATAATTATCCTTAGAAACATTTTACATTTGAGCTATTATTCCATATAATTTCATATTTTTTCTTTACAGAAAGTTGCTGCCATAATAAATCATAATCTTTAATTAAAAGGAGCCATCCAACTCAAAATGTCAAATACCTATCTACAAGCTATATCAAGTAGTCCTAAATGTAAAGGCTTCCAAAATCTTTTCACATTCTTTGTAATAGAAAGATTATTTTAACAAGAAACACCATTTATATACTAGTAAAATATTAAAGTTTTATTCTTCAAACCTTTGAACAAGTGTTATCTGGTCAAAGCATTATGCTAGATGCTATGGAAATAAAGCAACAAATAAGCTCTTTTATCTGTCTTCATAAATGTTATAACATTGAAGTAAGAGATTATGAAAATAATGTATCATAATACAAAATAAAATAAGAAAAATAAAGTCAGTATAAAAAAAGAGAAATGCTCAAATTATTTCAATCATAAAGATGAGGGAAGATTTTATATTAACCTCTAATAAAATATTTATCTCAGAGTATTGTAACTGTTTCCTTCTCTGCCTCTCCCACTAAACTGTAAATTTATAAGTGGGATTAGGTGTACATCACAGTATTTCCTATGCCTGTCACAGAACTCTGAGCTAACAGATGATCTTCTAGCTTTTAGGTGAGTTAATATGTAAACATCCCTCACCTTGAAGGATGAGTACCAGTTCCATAGAGAGCTTTCCAAGATGAGAGTGAGCTGTTGGCTTGTTCACTCAAGTCATTGGAACATATAATGTTCATCTTGAGGAATGCAGAGGCAAATGTTTCTGAAGTAATAGGTTGATAGCATATTATAGAATACCTTGAATGCCATACAGCAGAATTTGATATTTACTCCTCTTGTAGGTAAAGGGTTGAGAATTTTCTTCATAATAACATAATGTAATCTGAGTGTTCTTTAGGATATTGGGTTACTTAAGTCACATCCTTTATTTCATTTGGATTCCCATTACTAACTTTTTTAACCCAATCCTAGAAGGGAAGTCAAAGGAAACAAAAGAGATGGACTAGACTAGTTTTGCTCCTAATTTAGATAAGCCAGTTCCAGCAACGAGGGATTTAGGAAACTGGAATATATTTTTTAAAGTATATCTCTATTAAATATCTGCTATATTTCAGGTAAAAATTACATTCTTTGAATATGTTCCTAATTTAAAGAAATCCCTGTGTATTGTTTCAATTATCAATTCTTTGTAAATACTACTTCTACGGTTAATTGCATCCCACGAATCTAATCTTACTGGAAAAGGATTGCATTAGCTAAAGTGAATTTAAATCTGTTTAGTATATATTTAATATACACCTAACTCAGAACTCAAAATTGGAACTCAGAATTGTCGAAGGGAACATCTCAGTTGTTGAAGGTAACTCCTGAGTATGAAATTTCTCTCTTCATCCAGAAAGAGTTAACAATTTCTTCCAAACTTGGTCCAAGGTGAGAATTTATCACAAATTTGAAACTGGAGGCCTTTACCAGACTATAGATTTTACCACATATATGGGAACTTGAGAAGAAAAATGAGAAATTTTGTAAAATTAAACGTCATTAAAATCATATCAGAGACTTCATGCTTCAGCACAAACATCTAAAAAACTTGAAAGGAAAAAGAAAAACCTTGACACAATAAAAAATAAATGACTTTTCTTGGATTCGTCAAAAAATGTTTTGTGGGGCAAATAGCCACCATAAAATCTGGAAAGGAAAGTGAATTCAGAGAGTCAAAGTTGAGATCTGCTTACCTGGAGCAAAAGCCACTGGGGCCATAAAATTGTAAGAACATGAGCTAACCTTGATAAATTGCTGGAGACTGAATTTGAACTAGCATGAGAGTTAGAAGGTCTTAAGAGGACCTCATACTTTCATGGGACTTTCTGCCTGGAATCCCACCAGATTCTCCAGTGAAAATCTGAGAAAGATCCCCTCCAGTTGTAGCAGGAAGAGGATAGGAGTAATTATTGTGAAATATACCAAGAGTATTCTAACAAAGCCAACTTTCCAGGAGGAAAGAACTTACCAGAGCCTTGCCTCAGAACCACTGGGGAAAAGGCATTCCTCTTACTCTAGTCATGTGTGGCATTCCTGTCTCAACTGGAGTTGGGGAGTGAGAGAAGGAAGCTATTTAAGAAGTAACATGTATAAAAGTCACAGCCAAAATATAGGTTTTCTGAAAGAGTGAGATTTCATTGGAAGGTTATAGTGATTTTCAAGTGTATATGGAAAGGCAAAAGGCATAGAATAGCCCAGACAACACTGAAAAAGAAGACAGAATTGGAGGAGTCAATTTTAAAATTTCACATAAGGCCATAGTAGTCAAGAAACCATGGTAGGGGTTTCCCTGGTGGCGCAGTGGTTGAGAGTCAGCCTGCCGATGCAGGGGACACGGGTTCGTGCCCTGGTCTGGGAAGATCCCACATGCTGCGGAGCGGCTAGGCCCGTGAGCCATGGCCGCTGAGCCTGCGCGTCCGGAGCCTGTGCTCCGCAACGGGAGAGGTCACAACAGTGAGAGGCCCGCGTACCGCAAAAAAAAAAATAAATAAATAAATAAAACATGGTATTGGCAAAAACAAAGACACCACAGATAAAGGAACAGAATAGAGAGCCCAGAAATAGACCCACAAATATAATCAACTGATTTTGACAAAGGTACAATAGTAATTCAGTGAAGAAAATAGAACCTTTTCAACAAACATCGCTGGAACAATTGGATATCCACATGCAAAAAAAAAGAAAAAAGAACCTAGACACAAACTCACCACTTACATTAGAAAAATGACTGAAAATGGATCAATGATCTAAAAAGCTTCTAGAAGAAAACATAAGAGAAAATTTGAGTTTTGTGTTGAGGTTTCAGATACAACACTAAAAACATGATCCGTAAAAGAAAAAACTGAGATGTTGGGTTTTATCAAAAATAATTGCTCTGTGAAAGACAAATGGAAAAAATATTTGCAGATCATAGATCATATGTTTGGTAAAGAACTGTATCCAAAATATACAAAGGTCATTTGAAATTTAACAACAAAACCCAAAAACTCAATGAAAAAAATGGGCAAAAGATCTCAACAAACAGCTCATCAAAGAATATATATATACATATATATATATATGTATATATATATATAAAACAAATAAGAATATGAAAAGATCTTCAACATCATTTGCCATTAGGAAAGTACAAATTAAATCAACAATAAAATAGTATTACACACCTATTAGAATGCCTAGAATTCACAGATTTGACAATACCAATTGCTGGAAAAAATATGGAGCAACTGAATCTCCCATTCATTGCTGGTGAGAATGCAAAATTGAAAGGCAATTTGGAAGCTGCTAATAAAGCTAAACATTGTCTTAGCCTACAATCCAACAATTATGCTGCTATATATTTATCCAACTGATTTAAAAAATGATATGCACACAAAATCTGCTCACAGATGTTTACAGCAATTTTACCCATAATTGTGAAAAAGCTGAAAACAAACAAGATGTCTTTCAATAGGTGAATGGGTAAAAAAAAGCTGTGTAAATCCATATGATGGAATATTATTCAGTGATAAAAGGAAATGAACTATCAAGCCACAAGTAGACATGGCTGAATCTGAAATTCATATTGCTAAATGAAAGAAGATAGTCTGAAAAACTTACATACGACATGATTCCAGTTACAGGACACTTGGTAAAGAAAAAAACACCCAAACAAAGATAAGAAAAAGATAAGTGGTTCCTAGGAGTTTGGGGTTGGAAAGAGTTGAATGGTTGAAGCACAGGACTTTTTCAGGCAGTGAGTGTTCAGTATGATAGTGTAATGGTGAATATATGACATTTTGCATTTGATAAAACTACTGTAACTTTACAGCAGAAAGAGTGAACATTAATGTATGCAAATTTAAAAGTTTTTCCAAAGTTGAGGGATCCAAAGATGGAATGTAGAAGGTGAAAAAGAAGTTTTATAACTGTATGAAACAACCAGTGAAGGGATGGCCAACAAAGATGCTAACCTAATAACTTTGGAAATGAATGGAATCTATAAGAATAAGGACAAAAGTAACTGTGCATAGCACTATTCTGTTCTTTTTTGATGAAGCTGTTCCCACTGGCATGTGGGTTAGCAATTCTGAAAGCCCTATGTATGGATACTGGAATTAAACAAGTAAATGGGTAGCAGATGATGGGAACCAGGTTTCTCACTGTTGAAGTGGGAGTATAAGCAAGGGGAGGAGGTTAGAGTGATCCATGTCATAAGATATAAGTCAGAGACTCTAATGAATTCATGTTTAGTTTAATATAGACACAGGTAGGTATTTATAGAGAAATATTTGTAGATGTGTATATGTAAGTGGGTTAGTATAGGTACATACATCCACTAAGTTTGTCAGTTTAGAGGGTCTAAAAACAACAAGAACTCAGTAGTAATAAACACACCTAGTGCACAGATCTTGGTTTCTTATATACCATTCTCCTATAAGAATAACCAGAGATCCAGGAGAAAGGGTTGATTCTAGGAATAGGGTAGGAAGTACACAAGATGAGCCTACAGCATCTTTAGTGTTCGAATACAAATACTCAAAAGAAAAAAAGGGGCCCCAGAGCCAACCCCAATGGTCAAAGCTGGAACAATTTGAGTAAAAAAATATTACAAAATATGGACATGACTTAGTAATAATAATAATAATAATAATGATGATGATGGTATATCAATATTGGTTCACAAATTGTGACAAATGTATCCACTAATCCAAGTTGTTGGTAATAGGGGAAGACAAATGTACACACTAATCCAAGTTGTTAGTAATAGGGGAAACTATGTATGGTGTATATGAGGACCCTCTTTAGTCTTTTTAGAATAATTCTGCAAATCTAAAACTATTCTAAAATAAAAATGTTATTTTTAAAAACCGCACACTCTCCAGAGCTAAGTATATATTTATGGTTTGAAATATCTATGGATAGATGACAATATCACATCCCAAACATCATTTAAAGGTCTTATACACAGGTTTCAAGTCCATTAAACTAGCAAGCTGCTCGTACTACATAGTCAAAGCCAATTTTATGCCAAAAGACAAGCCCCAAAACATTTCCAGAACAATTTTTAAAACACATTTTTTATCCATAAAGTCAAAACTAATGTTTTGCATTTTCTGTCAGATTAAATTTTACATTGCTTTTAATCTTTATTGCTTGTATATGAGATGCATTGCAGGTTTCAGAACAAAGTTCACTTAGACAAGTAAATGACTTCTGTGCTGTATATTTCCACACATTAATAGCATCATTTACATGCTAAAGAAATTAAATCTTTATTCTGCTGTGGCCACCATGGATTAATTTAATGAATTGAATAGTTTGGATTGCCTTCTGAGAGAGAGAAGGTTAAAAGGTACATTTTGCTGAATATTTAAAATCTTTAACCTTTGTGATATAGATCTCCATGATTAAAAAAATACATAAAGTACAGTTGTATCTTGCTTGAAATTTTTTCCTTTGTAAACTCAGAGGGAATTTACATGACTCTTTGAATTAATACACAATATTTTGTAAATGCTATAATTCTACTATGGAAGAATTTCCAAACGTGTTATCAGATTTTCTATGATTTTGTTTTATCAAACCTGGATGTATAGAGGAAATAATTGTACATATGTGCAAGTGTCATGAAGAGTCTCTTCGGCAATACCATGTGTTATTGCCGTCTTAGAATTCACTGATTCCATTCCTAAATGAATGGCCTTCAGAGTTCTAGTTAATTTTTAAATTGGTCACTTGTGGAAAAATTAAGAGCTATCTTTTGATTTGTGTTTTTGGAACTTCTGTATCAATTTATTAGTTGACATCTGGTATTTCCATCACGAAATGTCAAACGTAAGGGCAGCCCATGTACTAGAGGCTTTTGTGAAGCAAAGGACTGTATATAGAGCATCAGATTTTTTTTTCATTAAATATTCTCTTCCCACAATTAATATATTACAACAAATCTATCAAATGTGCAAGATGATTGAGGAATCTCTGTAAATATTTAAGGTAGTGTTCTGAGAAAAACTGATTAAAACGATCTCACGTTAGGTAGGAAGAAAAATAAGTTTTAAGTCAGAAATTACCTTACAAAATGTGTTTTATATTCTTGACATAATTGGAGAAGACTTTCAGGAATTCAACATATAATAATAAAAGACAAGAATTTGAAGTAATATATTTTCTTGAATCATTAAATGTAATCCAACCCATAATGTTTCTATTTAGTATTTCATGTAGCATTTAGAATAAAGTAGGCTCGTTTTGAAGTTTGGACCTAAATGGACTTTTCATACATAAATATACTTTATTGTTTCATTATTTTTATATTTTTATATTATAAATATATACATTAACATCTGAAAGACAAAATATATATTTTTAAAATTAAAATATTAACTGTCTACAGAACATATTTTAGTTCGTCACTGCCCACAGCCACCAGCCTTTCCATTGCTGTCACTCTAGTCCTTTTCCAGAAGACTTTGGGCAAGAACCTGAAGATTTAAACTACTGGAAAACCTTTCCATTCCAGCCAAATTGAAATTGATTCTTTCCAGAAGGATCCCTGTTTGTCTAAATTATGATATCTGGCCTCTCTTACATGGAATTTCTATTGTCTGCCTTCTTTTCCTAAGTATGGGTCATATCTGTTCATTGCATGTGTCACAATTTTTTGTTGGAAACTGGACATTTTAGGTAATATATTGTAGCAAATCTGGCTATTGATTTCTAACCACCCTCTCCATGGCTAGTTTACATTATTATTTCTTATATATTTAGTGACTAGGCTAGGATATTTCAGTGAAATGTATTAAGACCATTGTGTGAAATCTCTGATTTGCACCTCCTAAGGTATGGCCCTGGGTATATGCACATCACTGTGAGATCACAATTGTTTTAACAGGGCTTTCATTGTCTTTTCCTGATCTCTCTATTAAGCTGTCTGCCTCTACTATTATCACACCCAGCTCTTAGACTCTGCTAATTATAGACTGATTTTTCTATTGTTTTGGACAATATCCTCAGGCATAAACTATTTCACAGCCTGATCCAATTAAATATGGGCAAGGGTAGTTTTAAGGCCAGGTTTGTTCTGACTCCAGGAGGGCTTTTCTTAGCTGTCTGCTCCCCTGCTTGTCTCTGGTAAACTAGATGGCCTATGGTTTAGCTTGGTGATCTCACAGAGCTAACAGTCTCTTAATTATTTATCACCTAAATCTCCACTGTTTTTGAGTGCCCTTAGTACTGAAATTACTCACACTTTGTATTAAATTGAGTTAATTCCTTTGGTGAAATCTTTGGAGTTCTCTGATTTTATGGATATAACTGAGCAACTTGCTCTGGACACTGGGAGGGGGCAGTAGCCTCTGTTCTTCTCAGATTGCTTCTCCTGGCATTGAACATCTGCCCTATGAGTGAGCTAGGGTGAAGGTGATCAGAGCCCTAACATACTTGTTTTGCCATGCCTACATGGAACATCAGGCGGAGCATCTACCCTATGAGTGGAGTCTCTGACTTCTCAATTTCACTCACCAACAATTTGGACTCTGCAACTCAGAGTTGAAGGGAATTAGCAATGCTGATGGCCTACCCTTCCTAGTAGATAAAGTGTCCCTTGATTGGTAGCTTAGAAGAGAGGAAGTGCTGTCCTCTTGGTCACATCTACCTGGAGTGGAGCTTCTGTTAAGCTGAGCTGGTGGTGAGGAGGAACTGAAGGAGGGCAGAAGAGGGATGTGAGATGTGGCTCAACTTCCACAGACTCAGTTTATTTATCAAGTTTTAGTAGATTTTCTTGAATAAATGTTTCTTCATTTATTTGCTGTACACTCTTAGGACAATTTCCAGAGACTTTAAATACTTACATATGTGTGTATGTACAGATATAGATATATCATTCTGTTTATGTATGTACGTATCTATCTATCTAGCTATCATCTATCTATCTCTTGCTTCTTTCATTAGGAAGCAGGTTCATGGAGCTCCTCCTGCTGCCATTCCTAAAGTGGAAAACCCATTAATATCATTATTTTTTGAGCCAGCTGTGCTAAGCTATCATCAGTAGTAACAAGGTCTTCTAATCTCACACTATTTTTTAACCAATCAATCATAGGGTCTTGTAAGAGTTCAGTGCTGGTGTCTGTAGCTTCAGAGCTCTTTCTTTTCCCTCAAACTTTCTCCAGGAGAACAAGAGGCTCAACCTCTCCAAAACCTGATTTTAACAGAAAATATGACTTTTAGTAACTTTCTAACCTGTTAAACATGAATACGCTGTAACTTCTTGTTATAAACAGTATATTAAAGTCTTTAGCTTATTTTGTGCTACAAAATATGATTGTTCTAATGGATAAACAAAATCTGTCATATTCATATGATAAAATATTATTCAGCAATGAAAAGGAACAAACTATTGATCCATGCTTCAATGTGGATGAACCTCAAAAACATTATGCTAAGTGAAAGAAGTCAAATGCCAAATATTACATATTATATGATTTTATTCATATGAAATGCTCAGAGAAGGCAAATCTTTAGAGACAGAAAGAAGATTAATGTTTGCCTGAGGTTGGGGGAGGGAAAGGAGACTGCAAATAGGCACAAGAGATCTTTTGGGGAGTGATAAAAATATCCTAAAATTGAATTTTAGTGATGGTTGCAGAACTCTGTAAATTTACTAAAACTCATTGAATTATACACTTAAATTGAGATAATATATGGTATTAAAATTATACTTTAATAGAGTCATTAAAATATGATGGTCTTATTTGTCCCTATAATCCCTATATTTTGCACAATACCTAGGACATAGCATGTTCAATAATGCTGATTACATGAATGAATCAATTAATTAATATAAAATCCCACTGGACACAGAGATCAACTCCTTGCCTAGGTGGTAGTAAAGAGCACCAAGCATCTACAGATCTATATAAGTTCACCATGTAGTAGGAGAGGCAAATGAGTACCAAAACACACAAAATGGAAATAATAGGAAATTAGAGGCAAATCCTATCTGGGTCTACCTCTGATGATCAAGTAGATGGTTACTTTAGGACTGTTCCACCCCCAATCCACACCTCTACTAGGAGAAATGTACACAAAGAAAGATGATAAGATGAAGACAAAAGGATTCAGGATCCCCTCTATACCCACCGTGTTTCAATAAAAGGAGATCACTACTATCTGATTTTGTACTGTTAAGATATCTAAGTTTTCATTTAAAGAAACTCTCCATGACCAGCAAACAAACAAAAAGTGTATACGCAATTTTGAATAATCACATTGATCTCAATGTCAATTGATTTTAAACAAAGTATTTCCTAACTGACTTTAGAGATCATCTCTCAAGAAGTCTTCTTTGACTTCAAGTCTTAACACACTTCGCTTATCCATAACATAGGACCAGCCACACATCAGGTTGGTAAGTGCTGGGCAAGCACTTCCACATCCATCATTCTACTCCTGAGAACAGAGTAGGTTCTTAAATAAATATTTATTGCATGATTTAATTATATCTTGAAGTTACTAAAACACCATACCAAACAAACTCAATATTGTAACATACCTTGCAACTCTTAAATGGCTGTACTAAGCACAATATCCATTTGCCAAATTGCGATACTTTTCATTACCCTCTTATACACACATTGAGATGTTTGTATGTTAAGAAACTTACTGAATAATCTGTGACAGGTTATGTACATGCTACTCTGTTCACAGGAGCATTTTGCCTGATAAAAAACAACATAAGATCAGTATGAAAATTATTTTTTCCAATTCAAAGTATTATAAACCTTAGCCTCTAATGATAATACAAAACCAGCTAAAAGTAAATTTCTCTTTTTCACAAAGTATTCAAAATTACCCCACTAACTATATTTAAAGGTTTTGGTTTAATCATTGTTTTACATACTAGAAATGTTTCAGGCATCCAGTCTCTGACCTGGCCCTGGATAGAAGACTTTTGCCTTCTGCTCTTTATTAACTTAGGCATTTCTGTTCCCATTGAAGTGAGAAGAAAAGAGAAAGGAAGTGAAATTTAAATGAGAAGATTTAGTTACATGATTATAATGTCAATAAAAAAATTTGGTATGGGTTGAGGTTGAGAAGTATTGCTAAATGCAGTTTTTCAATTATCTATGGATTTCAGTTATCCAGGGATCCCTCTCCTTTATTAGAATAAATCACTGTGAGTTAACGTAACTTATTTGGATAGAATTTAAATCTCACCACGCTCAACTTCATTATGTGGAACAGGGCTTTCATTTTCAAAGACTGAAAGGAATTTAGGAAATTACATGATTGTTAGTTTTTCCTTTCTTTGAAAAAGCTGACACAAAGTGTTTCACACATCAAGGAAACAATAAACCAGAAACATTTTCAGTTAGTCTCTTTTTAGTACTTCATTAATTATAAGACATATTTTATCATATTCCTGAAACTTAATGGCTATGATACTTGGAAAATATGTTGAGACATAAGAATATACACAGAGGGCTTCCCTGGTGGTGCAGTGGTTAAGAATCTGCCTGCCAGTGCAGGGGACATAGGCTCCAGCCCTGGTCTGGGAAGATCCCACATGCCATGGAGCAATGAAGCCCATGAGCCACAACTACTGAGCCTGCACTCTAGAGTGTGCAAGCCACAACTGCTGAGCCCATGTGCCACAACTACTGAAGCCCACACACCTACAGCCTGTACTCCGCAACAAAAGAAGCCACTGAAATGAGAAGCCCACACACCACAACAAAGAGTAGCCCCCACTTGCTGCAACTAGAGAAAGCCCACGTGCAGCAACAAAGATGCAGCCCAGCCAAAAATAAAAATAAAGAAAATAAAGAAAATAAAGAAAAGAATATGCATAGATATACAAGTTTAATTCATGTATATTACATGCACATAGATGAATAAGTTCTAGTACCAAAGTCTTGAAAGAAATATCTAAATTTAAATACTTATATATGAAAACATTCCACAAAAGTTTACTGCCTTCCTGAATAGATGTTCAACATTAACTCATGGCATCAAGGCAGTGATTAAATCATGGTTAAGAAAATATGATACAAATGAGCTTATTTACAAAACAGAAACAGACTCACAGACATAGAAAATAAGTTTATGGTTACCAAAGGGGAAAGGTAGGGGGAAGGAATAAATTAGGAGTTTGAGATTAGCAGATATAAACTACTATATATAAAATAAACAAGGTCTTATTGTATACCATAGGGAACTATGTTCAATATCTTGTAATAACCTATAACAGAAAAGAATCTGAAAAAGTATATATATATATATATATATATATATATATATATATATATATATATATGTCTTTGCTGTACACCAAAAACTAACAAAACATTGTAAATTAACTATACTTCAATAAAAAACAGACAAACAAAAGAGCATGGGCCAAGGAATTTGATCATGATTCCTTTGTGTCTCAGTTTCCTTCTGGGTGAAATAGATACAATAATGGGTTTTGTGAGGAACATTATAAACGTGTATGTGTGTGTATAAGCACAGTGCCTTGAGCATAGCTAATTAGTAGTTGCACTATGGTTGTTATTTCCTTCCTTTTGCTGACTTTGGGCTTTGTTTGTTCTTTTTCTAATTCTTTTAGGTGGTAGATTAGGTTGCTTGTTTGAAGTTTTTCTTGTTTTTTGAAGGCCTTTAACCCTATGAAATTCCTTCTTAGAACTGCTTTTGCTGCATCCATATATTTTGCAAAGGTGAATTTTCATTTTCATTTGTCTCAAGGTATTTTCTGATTTTCTCTTTTATTTCATCACTGACCTTTGGATGAACATGTTTTAAATAGCACTTTGTTTAGTCTCCATGTGCTTGTTCTCTTCCTGTTTCTAGTTTCATATCTTTGTGGTCAGAAAAGATGCTTGATATAATTTCTATCCTCTTAAATTTGTTGAGGCTTGTTTTGTGACCTAGTATGTGAGCTATCCTGGAGAAGGTCCCAGGTACACTTGAAAAGAATGTGTATTCTGCTTTTCTTGGATGTAATGTCCTGTAGATATCAATTAAGTCCACCTGGTCTATTGTGTCATTTAAGACCTCTGTTGCCTTATTGATTTTCTGTCTGTGCAATCTGTTCATAGATGTCAGTAGGGTGTTTAAGTCTCCTGCTATTATTGTATTATTATCAATTTCTCCCTTTATGCCCATTAGTACTTTCTTTATGTATTTAGGTGCTCCTCTATTGAGTGTGATATGTTAATGAATGTAATATCCTTTTCATGTATTGATTCCTTTATTATTATATAATGCCCTTCTTTGTCTTTCATTATAACCTTTGTTTTAAAGTCTATTTTGTCTGATATGAATATTGCTACACTCGTTTTATTGTTGTTTCTGTTTGCATGAAATATCTTTTCCAACCCCTCACTTTCAGTTTGTGTCTTTCGCCTTGAAGTGAGTCTCCTATAGGCAGCATATTGAAGGGTATTTTTTTTTATTCAATCAGCCACCCTATGTCTTTTGATCAGAACATTTAGTCCATTAACATTTAAAATAATTATTGATAGGTATGTACTTGTAATTTTATTCCTTGTTTTCCTGTTTGTTTTTGTAGTTTTTTCTTTATATCTTCTTCTTTTTGTTTCTATCACTGTGGTTTGATGATTTTCTTTTTTAGTATGCTTGAGTTCCTTTCTTTTTGGTTTTGCATATCTATCATAGGTTTTTGATTTGTGGTTATCATGGGGTTCATATATGTTGACCCATAATTATATCTACTTGCTTTAAATGGATAATCATTTAAGTTCAAACACATTCTGAAAGATCTACCTTTTACTCTCCTCCCCCATATTTTGTGTTTTTAATGTCATGTTTTTCATCTTCATTCTTATCTCTTTACTGTTTATTGTAGTTATAGTTGCTTTTATAATTTTTTTGTTTGTTTTTTAATCTACTTACTGGCTTATTTAAATGATTATTCATCTTTACTATACATTTGCCTTTCCTATTGGGATTTCCCCTTTCCTATAAATTCTTATTTCTTTTGCATTTAGAGAAGACCTTTCAACATATATTTTAGGGTAGGTTTAGTATGGCTGGATTCTTTTAGTTTTGCTTGTCTGAGAAGTTCTTTATCTCTCCTTCTGTTATAAATGATAATCTTGCTGAGTAGAGTATCCTAAATTACAGGGTTTTCCCTTTCTGGACTTTGAATATATCATGCCACTCCCTTCTGGCTGCAAAATTTCTTCAGAGAAATCAGCTGATAGCCTTAAAGGGATTCCCTTGTATATGACTCTTTGTTTTTCTCTTGCTGCTTTCAGAATTCTTTCTTTAACTTTAACTCTTGCCATTTTAATTATAATATGTCTTGGTAAGGGTTTGCCTGTGTTCATCTTGTTTGGGACCCTCTGTGTTTCCTATACCTAGATACCTGTTTTCTTCTTTAGGTTTGGGAATTTTTCAGCCATAATTTCTTCAAATATATTTTCAACCCCCTTTTCTCTTTCTTCTCCTTCTGGAACCCCAATAATTTCAATGTTGGAACATCACATGTATCCTAGAGATCTCATACGTTGCTTTTGGTTTTTTCATTTGCCATTCTTTCTGTTGTTCTGATTGGGTGACTTTTTAATTCTATCTTCAAGGTCACTTATGCATTCTTCTTTGTCATTTAGTCTGCTATTCATTGTTTTTAGAGTGCTTTTTGTAACAGAAATTAAATTGTCTATTTTTTTTTTTGGCCATGCGATGCAGCATGAGGGATCTTAGTTCCCTAACCAGGGATCAAACCTATATCCCCTGCATTGAGAGCTCAGTCTTAACCACTGGCCTACCAGGTAAGCCCCTAAATTGTCTATTTTTAACTGCATCTTCTTTATAGTTTCTAGTTACTTGTTAAAATGATCCATGCTTAGTTCAATTCTCTTTCTTAATTCAGTTAGCATTTTTATTACCAACTTCTTGAATTTATTGCTGGGTAGACTGATTTTCTCTGTTTCATTATCTATTTTTTTCAAGGGTTTTCTCTTGCTCTTTCAATTGGGAGTATTTTCTCTACTTTTTCATTTTATCTAACTTTTTCTCTATGAATATAGGTGAAACAGTTATCTGTTGTAGTCTTGAAAGCATGTTTTTATGTGGAAGCATCCCTGTGTAGACTGTGTGTGCCCAATGTCTTTGGTGTGAGGGCTGTATTTGATGTGGACGTCAGCCACATTTTCCTCAGGGTGTGCTGACCACTATCACCTTGATAGAGAGTGTGGCTGGTGTCAAATGAGCTAGAGCCTGTACAGGGTGTGAAGCAGGACTTCCTCTCTGCTCAGTGGAAGTTGCTGTCCTGTGAGGGGTGGGGTCTGCTCCCAAGTTACTGAAGTAGATGCCATGAGGGTTGGGCTCGATCTGGCTCTGTTCCTTTTAAGTGTGTGTTTTTCCTTCTCCCCACACTGGGGCCTTTGCCCCAAAGAGGGGAGTGCTGAAGCAAGTGGAGCTCATGTGCTTACAGAGGTCCAATATGTGGCCTATGTAGGCATCTGTGGCTCTGCTCAGACACAGCTCAAATTCTTATCTTTTCCCCTGTTGTGGTCTTCTCGGATCTAGTGCAAAGTTGTGGCATGGAGTAGGTAGGGACAGAGAATTCCCTTACCTGGGACTGGGGATCGCAGTGTGCTGGTCACACTGAGTTCAAGTGGCTGTACTGTAGTCAGAAATCTGGGCTGCTTCTGTGGTGTTGTTTGAGTGAGCGCCAACAATGGCCACCATTACCCCCCATGGACCACATCTCAGACCCCAGGGTCACCTCTGCACCCCTAGATCTAGTCTTTTCCCAGGACCTAGCTAGGTCCAGTGCCAAGCTGTGGTGTAAAGTGAATAGGGCCAGGATGTTTGCTTAGCTTGGATTGGGGAGCACAACAAGGCAGCAGCCACTAGAGCAGACCTCTCTCTGCCCCATCTGGTAGCAAGCCAGCACCCACCACACACTCCTCACTAGTGGAGTCTAGGCTTCTCCAGACTTTCTATCTGTCTCAGTGGTTCTCCAAGAAGCCAAGGGGGGTGATATCCTCTGTGTAGGACCCCAGACTGGGACACTCAGTCTGCGGCTTAACCCACTCACTCCCCAGGGCAAATGTCTGCCCCTGCAATCTCCCTTTTCCTCTCAGTCTACTTCCAGGGGCACAGGTCTCAACCTGATGCTTTTCTTTCCATCCTACCTGATTACATGAGAATCTTCTTGCAGACTTAGGTTGTATAGGAGTTCTTATGCCAGTTTCCAGTAGTTTCTGTGAGAATTATTCCACTTGTAGATGTATTTTTGATATGTTAGTGGGGAGAGGTGAGATCCATGTCCTCTTAATCCCCTCTCTTGATTCCCCCTCTGTGTACTATGGTTGTTATTAGCAAGTTTGACTCCTTTCTTTCCCTCATATAAAATCAGCTGAAAAATCATTTCAAGAAGTCAATTTCTGTAGTGTTTCTCAAATGTGTCGATTCCTCTTTTTCCACTCCACTATTCTTACCTAAGACCATAGAGCCACTTCCTGGTCTATTGAGATAGTCCCATAACTGTTCTCATTCTCTCTAATCTTCCCTCCTTTAATTTGCTCACAGTCCTGCAAGTGTTATCTTTTAAGGATAGAGTTGATCATGTGTCACTCCTTGGAATAAAAGCTTTAATGCTTCACCATATATCATTAAAATCAGAGCCTCACCTTAGCATTCAAAGTCACAATGTGCTCTAATCAACACTTCTAGTGTCTTCACTCTCTGTACCACCTTCTGTCTTCCTCCCTCAACCATCACCCCAAAACACATCCCAAATCATACTCCATGCCTGAAGATGAGATCTGAATTTTTCCAATTCACAACCTTGGCTTGATTTGTTCTCATTCCCCTTAAAATCTCTCCATTTATGGTGAAGACTTAAACACCCTATAAAGAGACACCTAATTCTGAATTCTGGTCTCGCCAGGCACTGACTCTCATTCATCTTCCAGAACTCCTGTATTGTGCATTTTGGCATGCCTTACGTTTGCTGGAGCTCTGCATCAGAGCAGGCTTTTGCTTATCTGAAGATTCCTTAGACTGACACTTTATTATGACTGCATGTTTGATTTTCCAATACAATTCTGACACTAAACAAGGGTTTTTAGATTTCTTAATAATGCTCTTGAAAGAGCCTCATGCTTGAAAGACTCACAAGCTCTAGAACACCAGCCTGAACAAAGCATCCAAGTCCCATTTACATAAGAGAGAATTTGGGACAATCTGTTCCTCTCTTCCTCCTATACTCTAACTAATGTGTCTCTCATATTTCAACTGTGTACTTTACCTCTCTCAAGAAGCATCTCACAGCCCCTTTAGTTGGAGTGCTCTTCTTTTCTTATCCAGTTGAACTTTGCATCTTTCCTACAACTCAGCTCACATACTCCTTTTTCAGAATTTTTTCTATTTGTGCCTTTTAGTTTTACTATATCACATTCTCTTAAATAAAATATTTATTTTACTTTCTAGGATACCTACATCAGCATCTCTCTCATAGCAAATATCCAATAAATGCATGATGAGTTGAATTGATGTAATAAGAATATCACTTATTATTTACAATAATTATTTATTTTACACTTTTGAAAACAAAACTATGGATATAGACACATAGCAGAGCAGGTAATAATATTAGTGCCCAATTACAGATAAAAACATTGAGACACAGAGTTATAAATATATTACTTCATAATAAGAAACCTAGTTCTAACAACTTGCCCAGAGTTTTTCCACAAGAAAAAACTTTCTAGCTCAAATATAGCTATGATTCAAATTTTTGTGGTGGCACTCTAATATTGTAGAGAAATGTAATAGAAATCGAGTCATTACATATACATCCTCCCTTCCCCTAATGAAAATAATCTTATTTTCCATTAAGAAAGAAATGATTAAAATAAAGGAAGATATATGGTCATACTGCAGGATGGTATGTATCATTTTGGAAAGAAGAGGTAGAACTAAATATGTTAGCATGAAAGTGTCTCTAAGACATATGGTTGAGATAAAAATTGTTTCAAAATGACAAAACAGTGTTACATCACTTACATATTAAAGTTATAAAATATATGATACTATGTATGCTCTAGGAGTACATATGTATATATGCAAATGCATAGCAAAAGACCTAGAACAATATGTACCCAACTGAGAAGATGTTACCGTTGAGGAGAATCAAGGAAATGTAGACTGGGGTTGGGATGCTTGTCATCATACTGAACTTTAGAGTTCAGTTTTAAATTTAAATAATTTAAATAAATTAAATTTAAATAATTTAAAAAAATAAATAATTTTTTTTTAACAAGGAAAATTTATTCTGGCTCTAAGCCAGATGCCATGGTTCAAATCCTGTCTCTGCCATTTACTACTTGTATGAACTTGAGCAGTATATTCTTTCTACCCATTCCTCATCTAAAATCTTTATATATACTTACATAATAGGCAAGGTTGCCTTCATAGGCATACAAATACCTTTTAAAAGATTAAATTCTTTTGTTAAACAGCAGAATCTTGAAGTAGAAAAGATACATGCCCCCCCCAAATATATTTACCTTTTAGATGTTCCATATTACATTTGGGAAGTATATATATACTATAGATTGGAATCTGAAAATGAAAATTAACTGTGCCAATTTAGAGGTGCATATGTACTTTTGTCATTGAACTGAATTATGGCTTAATAAATTAGAACATCTTCCTGACAATCCTAAAATATCACTGAGATCTTCAAATGAAAAATTCAACAAAAATTTAATAAACCCTTTATCTATTTGAATTATTATGCTGAACACTCCTTCTCATATATAGTAACATCAACTTCCCACTCTTGGCTACATTTTTTCTTATAAAAGAGTTCTCCTCAACGGTTGCAAATTTATTTTTATTATTACTGTCTTCTCAAGTTTAGAAAGTTTTGACACATGGCAAAATGATATCCTAGAGTCTAAATATATATGCAAATTTGGCAGAAGTTGCTCAAATAATTAATCAAAAATGAAGCCTAGATCATACTTGAGTGGGTCTTCAAAAACTACTCACTGCTGTATAAAGAAAACAAAAGAATTACTGTGTTAACTCTATGTCACTGCTGCTACTTTATTTTACAATTCTAGTTTAATTAAAAAACTGGGCTGTCAGCCCTTATTTTACTCAGACAGCAAAATGCCCTAAAAACTTCTACTCTCCTCTGATTTTTTTGTTTTGTTTTCCTGAATGTTCTTGTTGTTGAGAAAGCCCCTAATTGAAAATATTTTTATTTAACACTATCACCCAACATTTCCTGAGCATATCTGATGGGCCAGAAATTGTGCTAGGTACTGGTAGTAGAGATAGAACAAGTGACGTTCCTTGCCTTTGTAAAATTTATAATATAGAGAAAAAGACATGCAAACAAGTGATTTTTTTAAAATGAATTTATCTGTAAGAACTAAGGCCCATGTGCTATATCCACACATATAAACCAGTTCTTTGAAAGCAATTACATTAAGCTGTAAACATATTATTTTGGAAAAAATGGCAAATTTAACCCAAACAGTACCAATTATGTTATATATTAATTCTGTATTATCAATGAGTTTTTTCTTAGGTCTAATTTTCTGGCTCAAGATATTATTTTCCAATTATCTTCTGGTTTGATCTATATCTGCAGTCTAAATTTTCCTCTGAACTTTATTGTGAAAATATTTCAGTGAGCATATCAATTCACTACATGACTTCCTTTTAGGCTCTGCCTTATCTTAAATCTGAAGACTTAGATAGATCTTAGTTAGCATGACACCTTTTGTCATGGAGCCACAGGATATCTCTAGCTCAAAATCTAGCATTTAAGAAGCAGCTGAATGAGGATTACTGTCCTGTGGACACCTGTTATAACTCTGAGAAAGCAATACCTTGGCAACATTACTTATTTAATATAATCAGGTCTGACCACCAGCTTATGTTTCTGCCAAGTCTATTATGTATAATTTGTAGTTGATGTAATTCTCTTAAAGCCAAATCAGAATGCTGCACTGTAAATAAAGCTCACTCTTCTTCACAGCAGGCAACTGTGTGATTACTCCTACTAACTTTGTTTCTCTACCTCTGCCAAGTCTTTCACATCACCAAGGAAGTGCCCTGGGTGTAAGAGGAAGAGAATACTGCATCCCTGCACTGTAAGGATGTGTACTTTATCAGCCATTGATTTAAACAATGAAAGAAGTAGTAATTGCCTGACGGAGTGTCAGGTGACCTTTGGGTTGGTTTTACACATAAAAGAATTCAGAGGAGATAATATATAACAAGTAAAAGTGGCATTTTCAATATCACAGCTGGACCCCAGCAACTTATTTAGTCTACTATTTCCATGTGAACCACAAGCACTTGTGTCAGCTTTTTCATCTCTTCACAAATTTGACTGCATTATTTGGAATTTTGAAAAGTTGTAAATAAGCACGATGGTTACTAATTTCAAGTAAATGACCCTGGTCTTGGATATTTTCAGTCTTGCCGTTCTCTGAGGTCCTGTAAGTATCTATAGTCCAAATCACTCTACCCAGCACTTAATTACATGTAAGGCTTTGTGTTCTTGGGTATAAAACAGAATCTTCCATTTCTGTCGCAACACTGACCAACTTGCAAAGCACTTGTACATAGTAGCTTTTTGATGAAAACTTTAGGATGAGTTCAATCTCTCAGTTCCTGACCTGTTACACTCACTACTCAGAAGGTGAAAATATTGCATCAGGAAGGGACTTTAGGCCACTTTGTAGAGGACAATCAAGAGATTTTCAAAGGAAGTGTAGGTACTCAGCAGAAAAAAAAAATGAACTCATAAATCCGAAGATAATTTCCTTTCTGCTACCTATGGGACAATCATGCATTTTGATGCAAGAATCAGATATACTTTCAGACCTATGAACATTTTGCAAGAGAAAAGAAAAAAGTGCTTTCCACCCTCAAGAGAAATTGAAGGAGACACAGCATTCAATACCATATTGAAAAAAATCACCTGCTTCTGAATTAGGAAAAAGTGGCCCGTTATATTAAAAAAAAAAACAACACAGAAAAAAATTCAAGAAAGTTTGAAACGTGATAAAAATGAAGGAAACTATATTGGTATTTTTATCAAATAAAAAGTTAAATTAACAACAACACCTTATTTATTGATTGCCTGTATTGAGCCTATATAACATTGTTCCACAGGTAATCAGGGTGCAGATATTAATTTACTTTCTAAAATATTCTAGCCAACCCAAATATGTATTACAGATAATATGGAATCTCTATTTCTCAATAAAAAGCCATTAATTAACAGGCAAAAAAATTGTCCTTATTTCTAATGTGTGCTGAGCTATTAATTAAAACCATGATATTCTGAGGCATAGGACACAGTTCTTAAGCATTTTAAATAGGAATTGGACAGCTGTCCAAACGTAAAGTAAAACAAAACTTTTCATGGGTTTATATAATCTCATCCAACTCCAAGTGGCCCTCGTTAAAGTAACATTTACCTTAGGTTACCCTGACAGAAAATCAAAAAGTTCTGTCTCCTCCCCCTGCGATTGCCAGCTAAGAGATTAGAACTTTTACAGCACTTTAAGGTCTAGATGAGAGATCAACATGAATCCTTCTCCAGTCTCCTTTCTTTCTTGGCAAATATCTCTTACCACTAAAACCAATGTGGTTTCCACTCAATCCCTCAGGCCACTGAACTCCTACCCTTTGAAAGGTAACTCCAGAAGCCATAAGGCCATTTTCACAGGGTTAGTAATTCACCTCAATACGCCCTTCAAATCTATTAAATAAATGAGAGTAAGCCTGGTGTTCCTTTTGTGCTGTAGTTCAACTGCCAACTCAAACAGCTGTTAAAAGTTAAAGTGGCGATATAGCAACTGCACGGCCACCTGCTGTTCTCTGTGACAGGCACCACTGCCCCTTGACACTGAAAAGCATAGCATTGTCACCCAATAACCAGGCAACTCAATGAGTGCACTGCAGTGTACATTAGTCTAAGGATTTATGCTGTTATTCTAGTACCAAGTATACTAATAACCTCTGCTTCCAAATGCATGTTTGCAAGACTGTCAAGCCAAGTGATTTTTCTGCATTAGTGGAACTAGTTGCCTTTTCCAACATTAGGCATAACTTACTTTTGTAATTTTAAGTCTAAATTAAAGCAAACTATGGTTCTTAAGATTATATGTATGAAGAAAAGTAGCTTTTCTTTCGTACTTTCAGGGGAATTATGTATCATAAAAATATTTTTAGGAGTCCTGCCCAACTACATAATCAAGATCTTTTCTTTTCTAAGTACCTAATGATCTATTATTCAAGCCAAAATGTTGTAGGCCTTTTGGTTTTCATTTATTATTCAGACCAACTGTCTCATGACCATGTAACATCTCATATCCCATCAGGGCCTCCAGCCTGAGAAAAGTTGGATGTGTTTTTCTCTTATTTGAATTGTGAAATTCAAATAAATGTGAATCAGAAGAAGACTTAACCCTTTTGTAATATTAGCTATTATGGCCTGCTGGCTGGCAGATTAAAAACAGAAACTATTTAATGAGAAATTATGTTCAAAATTGAAAGCAATTCGTACATAGCAGCAGCATCAGAAATAAATAGAAGTGTGTAGATACAAGCATGACATTATACTTTCTACTCCCATGGAGCTCTCCTGTGACAGGCAGAGCCAAAAAAAAGAAAGAAAGAAAAAAAAAGTAAAACTCTCATTATCAGTCCCTGAATACAATATGGATATGTAACTGAATTAAATAGTAAAATATAATTGGGTTGGAATTTATTTTTATAATATGGGAATAGAGCTTTACCTACTTTTATTTTAAGAAGAAATATGATTCCAGTTCAATGCTGTTGTTGATTTAGTCTGTATCTTTATCTTTTATGGAAAACTTACAAAGAATGAGCTAAAAGGAAACTTGTATAATTCATATATACTCTAACATGACTAAACTTGTTCCCTATATCATTGGAAGCCAGAATTCACAGGTGGATACCAAGGGGTCCTATGATGAGGCATTGGATTAATTCACCAGCCTCTCATGTCTTTAAGTTTCTAAGAGATCAAATCTTTAAATCTGACATATGGGAGAGCGGTGATATATTGAATTAATTCTGTAGCCCCTTACTTTCATTTGAGGTCCCACATGTTTCAATGGACATTTGTCTCCATCACAGCCACACCACACCAAACATTTGATTTGTCAGTTCATTTGGTCAAATACCATTCAAATCAGGAAGTGCTTAGGGAGGAGAAGCACCTAGCTCAAGAGCTGCAGCCTATTTTTGAAGTTGGTCCAACTTTTTTTCCTTCCAGTTTCTCAGAATCTTGCTTCTGTATTAGATCCATCCAGGACTTCAAAGGGATACTTTGGGTTATTTACTATCTTTTTCTTTTCTCACTAATTAATCAATATGCACATAGTATGAATTTTCCCATATTCTGTCAAATGCTAAACATAAGAGTTTTCAGGGTTTGTGGTCTCACTTCCTCTGATGCCATTCTTTTTGCTATATAATCTCTGCCTAACACTGTAGTTTAAATACGCTTCCCACGTCCTTTCTGCCATGACAGGCATGGAATGTAAGTTTATGTGGACAAAGAACAAGGAGAGATCAGAGAAAACATCAACTGTACACACACTCTATCACCACCTTTGAAACATTCTGAAACTGGCTATAAAGCAATGAATATCTGTAGTTTGTATGTAAAAGAATTTTCACGTGCAGTGTTTCACATAATCCTCATAGCAAAATGAAGTGTTTCTTAATCTCAAACATAAATTTACATATGAAGAAACGGAGCCTGACAGGTTAAGTAACTTGTCCAAGATCACACAGCTGGTAAATGGCAAAGTTGGGAATTTAACCAGGTGTAGTGAGTCCATATAATTCCCCCAAATCATCTTGTTCTCCAGTGAAAGTTAAAGAAATTGTGGTTTAAAACAATAAGACATAGATTAGCATCAATGAGAACAGGCAATATCCACAGTAGCTATGATCCATTGAGCCCTTCCAGCACAGTAGAACAGGAGTGAATATCTGTATGAAAGACTTATATCGTTGCATGTACAAAAAGGAAATATAAACCCTTTCAGAATATGTGAGCCAAACACAATGCAAAATGCTCCCTTCAGTTGCCCTTTTGTGAAGCTCACATGATAATCACATATTCAATGTTTGTCTTCCCCACAAGACTGTAATCTCCACAAAGGGAAACAACATCACTTCTCCGAAGCATACACACTGAGAAGGAAAATAAGGTAATTTTTCTTTTCATTCTAGATTCTGGTCAATGTCAGCTCTAGAGTTTCTAGGTTGCCCAGGACAGTACCAAAAGCTTCTATTTCATCCTATACACAATATTGAAAAATAGGCTTATGCTGTGAGCATGAATTCTCTAAAAAGTATTTCTAAACCCAGGCATGGACTAGCCAACATTCAACATATACACTTATGACTTTTTCAATGAGCACTCTGAAAAGAGTCCTTTAAATAGTGTCAAACAATTGAATCAATGTGAAGTGGTAGGCTGTATAGACAAATGGGCATCATTAAAGAATACTTGATCGATAGAAGATGATAAGGAAATGAAGTCAAGAGTTATGCAAAATTAGATGGAAGAAGCAAGGAGGCAGTTTCTGGTGAGGGAAAGAAAAAACATGATTTGTCCAGGAGGAGCTCTGCCAGAAACAATATAAAATGTTGGAAAGAGCTCTTGAGCGAGAAGGTATGGTTTCCCTATATACTAGCTGTGCATGTTTAGACAATCCATTTAAATTCCTGAGACTTCCTCCAATATTGTTATAAAAAAAGACTTTTGAGATAACATGCACAGCCCCTTTAAAATCCATGCATGCAGGGCTTCCCTGGTGGCGCAGTGGTCGAGAGTCCACCTTCTGATTCAGGGGACACGGGTTCGTGCCCCGGTCTGGGAAGATCCCACATGCCGCGAGCGGCTAGGCCCGTGAGCCATGGCCGCTGAGCCTGCGCATGCGGAGCCTGTGCTCCGCAACGGGAGAGGCCACAACAGTGAGAGGCCCGCGTACCGCAAAAGGAAAAAAAAAAAAAAAATCCATGCATGCGATAAATGGAGGGAGTATGCTATAAAATGTTCTGCAAATAAAATTGTGTAAAAATAGACTTTACTACACTGATGATTTTAAACGGACTTTAAATCAGTGGAAATAAAAAGAAATGGCCAATTGTGTGTATAGTGACTAATATGTAGCCATTTACGAATTTCAAGTTTGAAAGTTAACTAGTGATCATTTCTTCACACTCATAATATGGCTGATAACTAGTGTTATATCTCTGGTCTTAGTTGAAACTTCTATAATTTAAATGGTTTTGCTGCTCTCTCCACATAAAAGCATTCAGAGAGCCATTGACTACATCAAGTTTTGTTAGTTTTGTTTGTTTAGCTATGTAGGTCTACTGGCCACTACTACAATGTTTAAATTAGGCGCATGCTTCCCTCTGTTAACAAAGATAAAGAAAGACCTATCCTGATTACCTCAGGAAATGTTGGGTTAAAGGACAATAAGTCTTTTTGGCTGTGAAGTAATCCATCCAGTCGGAATAACTGCCCCAGAAACAGGTTTTGAAATAGGGAGTAATCAGCCTTCCCATCATTAGGTGGACCTACATGAGACTTTACCTTCCTTCTCTTTGTCTAATGTGATAAGGAATTTTCTTGAGAACTTGTCACAGGTCATAATGGTGGATGAAGCACAGCTCCAACTATGTCACAGTAGGCAGACTTAAGCCATGAGTCCTCCAGTATGCTGAGAAGTGTGGAGTTATGTGCCAGCATCAGGCAAGTTTATCTAGACAAAATGCATGTGAGGTTATTGAGAATTATGGAGACCTTATGTTCTGTTTTCAAATAGGATTCAAATAAAAAGGAAGGTAGATTAAATCTAACATGACTTCCACTTATTTTACAGGGCAGCACAGTTGAGGGTAAGGAGTGGGGGTGTGGCGGGTATCTAACTTGGCCAGATTATAGTCCTAACTCTTTCAATAAATTGGTGAATTTGGGAAAGGCTGGCGTAAATAATATTTTAAAGGCATTTAAAATTATAACATTGTATCATTCTTGAGAACTAAAGAAAATACCATTGTTCATCTTTTTGGCCAGTCCCAATGGCTATTTCTATTCTACATCTGTCTAGAAGGTCAGAAGCAGAGACTGAAGTAGCACATCTCTTAAAGACAAACAGCATGGGGCATATTCAATATCAGTTTATTCAGGACACACCAAAGGCATGATCTAAAGTTTATCCTTTGACTGAACCCTGAGTAAAGACTTTGAAACTGGTCTCTATTTTCAGTTCTCTTTATTTAATGTTTTATAGAATCTGGAAACTGTAGAGCAGAGAGAACCACTTTCTTTGTCAGTCAAAGTGACACCATGACAACAAGCTGAAATTTGAAAGATTGTCAAATCAACAATTGTTTTGTCTATATGATGTCAAGTAACAGTCAGTTTGATTGATTTGTTTTTTTAAGTACAATTTGTTCATTTGTTGAAGCATGTAGATACAAGCCTTTAAATAATCATAACCTTTTATTTTCTTCACAGGGTATAGACCAATTTCAAACATATTATCTCATTTTTATTCTGATTTTCCCAACAACCTCAGAACTATCAGTAGAGCAACTATTATTATATTTGTTTTACAAATGAAGATTATAAATGGGATTTACATAGCATAGGTATAACTATCTCAGTTAATTTGCTCTACTTTCTCTAAGTGGAATGGAAAAAACAATGTTTTGTACATTAAATAGTAGTGTGTAAATTTTGACTGGCCCAAATAAAATATTCAGTAAATAGTATTCAATTAGAGTCTCTTATTTTCCGTCATCAATAGCAGAATCTCCACTTTCCTGAAGGATTATTTCTTTCCATCTACAGGCATATGTTGAATACCCTATTGCCTTGAATAGCCTAGGTCCTAGAAAAGCAGAGTTGTTTTCCATTTGATACCCAGGTTTGCTTCCTTTATTTCAAGTGAAAATAACCCCTCAAATATATGAACTCCTAGCTCATTTCCAATAGACTGATTCTGCCAAAATGTCTTAACCAACATTGTAAAGATACTGAGGCTTAAGAAAGTAATTAGGTCATTTGGTGGTAAGTATTCTAATCAAGACATGAATCCTGTCTATATCACTACAAAGCTTATTCTTCCAAGCACTTTAAAAATATATTTTCAGATTTTATGTCAAACCCTAAAACTTTGGTTATCCTGGAGATTCCCATCCATTGCATTAGTAGTTTCCTATACTCCTCAGGAAGGGCAGATACCAAATAGAAAAGAAAACGATCGCTCAACTTTAACGTTAAGTTTGCTCTTGTTTTTAATATAATTTAATCTAATCTATTTATTTTATTTTATTTAGTTCCTAGACACAATGTTCTTAAAAGACAAATATTACTGAGAAAGAAAGTGATTTTCTTAATTCTTTGGCTCCCTTTAAAATAGCAAGAGCTGGTCCTGGATCCTTGAGTTGTAGATAGAGAGAACCTGCCACCTGGATCAGGCCAACCTGCGATCTCTTCTTTCCCTCACTCAGCAGACTTTATTGAGTGCCAACTATGCAAGGAACAAGCTAGAGTCATGGAACTTCAAGGAGCTTGTAATCCAGCATATGGCTCAGATATTGACTAAATCATAAGGAGTGTGATATACAGAAGTGCAGGATGCAGTCAGGGAAATTTAACAGGGAGTGAACTTGGTTTGGGGCACAGAGAAATCTATGCACCCAATGTGACGAGATATTCATACTGCAGCCTGAATTGTGATTATGGGTTAGCTGGGGGAGCAGTTTCAGGCAACTAGAAAAACATATCAATGGTGGTGGTTAATTTTATATGGCAACCTGGCTAGATTGTAGTACTCAGTTATTCAATTAAATACTAATCTGGTATTACTATGAAGGTATTTTGTAGATGTGGTTAACATCTACTATTAGTTGATTTAAGGAAAGGAGATTTCCCTTCACAATCTGGGTGAGCTTCATATCATTTGAAAGGCCTCAAGAGCAAAACTGAGGTTTCCTTGAGGAAGAAGAAATGCCATCTGTGGACTGGAGCTTTGGCTCCTGCCTGAAAGTTTCCAGCCTGTTTGAATCCAAAGTTCAGACCTGCTAACCCCACAATTATATAAGCCAATTCCTTGAGATAAATCTCATATACATTCACACACACAGACACACACAGACACACCACACACACACACACACACACACACACACACTACAATTTTTCTATGTCCTCACAAGGATATATATATATACATCAGGAAGTGGGATGTTTCTGTCATCAATATTTTACAATATGGCAGTGGCTTTAGAAGTGGGGAATGGGTATGGTAGAGGTTGTTTTGACAAGATTGTTAATAAAAATATAGAGGTTAAAGGTAATCTCTCAAAAGGAAATGAGAAACATTTTATTGAACACTATAGGAAAGGAGATACTTGCTATAAAATGACAGATACTTGACTGAATTTTATTCTACAGTTTGTGTAAAGCAGATTTGTAAGTGACAAATTTAGATATTTACCTGAGAATATTTCCATGTAGAGTGTGGAAGGTACAACCTCATTTCTCCTTGCTAATTTCAGTAAAATGAAATTAGTAAATTGAGAAAGAAGTAAATTGAGGAAGGAACTATCAAGCAAAAAGGAACTAGCATTTGGTGATTTGGGAGGTTATTAACCTACCCAGATTCAAAGGTTGCTAAAATTAAGAAGATCATTATTGAGAAAGTATGCTCTGGACAGAAGGCTGAGGGTATGGCTGAGCAAACTTTTGTTAAGGAGATTAGGTGTGTGATTCCTGGAGCTAATCAATCATCTCTGCAGAAGCCAGACATAATGATGGAGTTTCCCAGGAAGGACCTGTGGAGAATCATCCTGTCTAATCATCCTGTCACATTGACATACAGGGGAGGCCCACGAGGTTTTTTGAAAATGTTATACCAGCAGGAACATGATCATCTTGGTCAGAAAGGGTCAGAAATTGTACTTAAAGAAGGTTGTTGGACTCCCCAAATTCTACAGGCAAGAAACACATTGATAGAGTTACCCACCTGCAAACATCTGCTACCATTCCAGAAAAAGGAAGAATGACTCAGGTGATGGAGCTTCTAGTGAGGGTACAGAGGGTAAGGAAGCCACCACTGAGGGTGCATGGACAAACACACATCCCTCAAACACACCAGCTCACATCCTCTCATCAGGGGTCACCATAGCCACAATCCACTAGTAATTGTTCTTGTAATTTACACTGATTTAGGTTATTTATTTGTATACAATTATTAATACCTCTTGTTTTGACATATCCCAGGGAATCACAATATATTTATATTAGAGGTAGTGGTGTTTTACTAAACTGACATAATCTGCCTAGATTCCAATTTTTATTTCTTTTGGTTCCTAAAGAAAGATTTTCCATTGATTCTCTATAATCTAGTCAATCAAATCTTGACTTTTCTTTGTGTTTTGTAAGATTATGGGGAATCACTAGAGTTGGTGCTGTGTATCTTGACTCCCATTACTTTGTATTTTTTAACGTGAAAGTTCTGAATCCTGGCTCTTTAAGCTTCTCTAAACATTCCATTCTCAAGCCCATCTCTGTTCCTTTACTCATTTTCTTAATCCTGCCTCAATGCTCCTCCCTACCTCTCTCTGTCCACCTTATTCCTACTCGTGTTACATGGCCAACTCACTTTCTGAAATCTTTCTAGACTCTTCCAGCCTACCTAAACTTTTTGTTTTACACTATACTTAAAGTCAATATCAAAACTTAAGTTTGAGATTTTTATGCAATTGTTTAATGTGTTTGACACTCATTTCTCAACTATACCACAAGCTGCTTGAGGACAATGATTATATTTTGCAAACATCAAAACACAGGGAATAAAATGAGCAATGATATAAAGCTATAAATATTATGAATGAGAGCAACAGGGAGATGAAAAGCATTTCTGAATCAGCAGGGAGTTTTTTTCAAACCTCAGTGGCCCATCTCTGTTTCTGGAAACATATCCAGAGAAACGAAACTCAAAGTGCAGTTCTCAAACTTCAAGCATCATGATCACCCAGCATGCTGTTTAAATACAGACAGGTCCCCAAGCCTGTCCTGCAAAGATTCTGTGGCGAGGCCTTGACATCTATATTTTCACCAAGCCAATCAAGTGGCTCTGCTTCTGAAAGCTGAAGAACAATCTTGTGAGAACTATTGCTCTAGGAATGAGTAATGAAACTAGATATCCTGGGATGCAAGACTGGGCAGGAAGAAGAGAAACCAGACTTTAGCCAACCTCTCGGATACTCCCTTACTCCCTGTAAGTTATGGTCTGGAACTTCCGACTCTCAGACTCTCCAGCTCTTTCTAATTACAAGATCTTCAATTCCTCACTTAACAATCCGACCTTAAACTTACTTGTTCTAGTAAGACTTCTACACACATATTAATGCTTTTTAATCAAATAAAAATGTATGAGCTAGAATCCCTTTACTCTCCCTATTTTATTGGTGAAGAAACTAAGGCACAGAGGGTTAAGGAATTGCCTAAGGCCATAGACCAAGTAAGTAGCAGAGTTGAGAATCAAAGTCAGGCAATCTGGCTGCAGAGCCTGTACACTTAACAACTATAAAGCCATCACGGTGTACTGCCTCATGGACTCTGCATTTTGGATATACTGCATGCCTTTCCCAGCTGCTACTCTCAATAAAATCAAAGAATAAGTATTCAACATCTACTTTGTGTGAGATGCCATGATAAGTACTAGGGATAGAACCCAGAACAAAATTCTAACCATTTCTGCCTTTAAGAAGTCTGTATTATAATGGAAAATCCAAGCAAGTAAACTAACATGTAACCAAATGTATTGATAAGCATTACAATAGGAACAAGACCAGGACATAATAGGAGTACAGAGGAAGGGAACCTATCTTACTTAGTCTTGGGAACTAGAAAGACTTCCCAGAGCAAATGTGATTTAAGCTGAGATCTGAGAGAGCTCCTGTAAGCAAGTTCAGGTGATGGGCTCATGGCATTGGTGGCCTTTAGAAGAGAGTGATCATTAGAGAATGTTACAGTCAAAGGCAGGGCATGTGCAAAAAATATAAGGTAAAGAAACTGTGGTACATTCTAGGAACTTTAAGTAGCTCCTTGTCACTGTACAGTAAAAGAAGATAAATGGTAACAGATGGAAGAAGGAGGAAAGCTTTCACATGTATTTTCTTGATTTCTCTCTTTCAACTGCTGACCTTAAGAGATATACTCAAATTCTTGATTACTCACCATGCTTAATGGTTTAGTTTGAAGTTTTTTTGACCCATGAAATTGGATGAATCAAATCCTAGTGGCTTAGCGGAGCTCACCTTAGATCCTTTCCTTGAAATTAATATGTGTTGATTGATTAATTAGTCTAATAAGTACATATTTGATTTCTGAGTATGCCCAGGCATATAACTGAACATAATCCTCTCTGAATAACAAAAACATTAAAGAGGATTCAGAACTTTATGTGTAAATATATCCAATAAATGAAAGCTTAATCTAATACTTGAATACTTTTCGAAAGTTGTTTAAACACTTCTAATTTATAGTTAGGGACCTTCATTTTCAATCTTCATTAATAAGCACAGGGCAATAAAGATGGATCACTATATTAATAAAACAGAATTATTATGTGTTATTTATACAGGACAGCAATAAAAATCATACCGAGAAGATTAAGCACTCTAACATGCTGTAATTTATGTCAAAGTAATGTCCTACTTTGAAATCAGATTCTGTTTTAAACAATGAAGTAGGACAAATATTAGAAACAGCAAAGGGGGATGGAAAGATAAAAAGCCAGCTTCATGTAGAATATTGAAACCTTTTGACCAATTTAAAAGAGAGATCATTTGAGGAATATAATCTGAGACAAAGGAAGGTTAATGATGGCTCCTCCTCTTTCTCCCTCTTTAATCCTTTATAGTTAGTCAATGTCATTTCAAAAACAACCTTCATAAGAGCAAGTAAGGTAAAGTGTTTCAAATGTCCTCTGAGTGCTCTCTGATGCTCTTGTCTGGCCCTGACACTCTGAGTCACTAAAGAAAACACTTCAGCATATATAAGATATCAAATTCTTAAAGGAAGAATCTCCACAATCAAAAAATGGCTTAAAAAAGAAAGCTAGTGCAAAGAGTAGGCTGAAGCCTTTCTCCTACTGCATTTATCCCAACTAAAACTCTAAAGTATCTCTTTGAAATACAATTTTGAGAATAAATGAACAATATGGTTTATTGCAAAGTTTCTGAGCCCTGATTTTGAAAAATGCTTTTAGACTATAATTTTTAATCTGGGGCCCCACCAAGAAGTGTGCAGCCATATATCAGAGGAAAGTGATAACCAGAGATATAAATCTGTTGTATCACTCTGGAGAATCAATTTCACCAAATAATTTTGGAGAAATTTTTTTTACACTTGAGATTTTGTCACACGTACACACAATCAAAATTACTTTTTGGTCATGAGCCTAGAAAGTAGAAATTTTTCTGGGCAGTAAGTGACTGTGAAGTTTATACTTTTGTGTTCTAAGAAATCCTAAGATATTAGCACTGCAGTTGAATTAAAGAGAATGAGTCCTCAATGGAAAAGAGAATAGATTATGGGCTTGTCTTAGTATTCAAGGTTGGTGTTTTTTCAGAACTGAAATTTGTCGTTCTTTTTTCCTGAGTCTCCTTTTTCACTACACACACACACACACAAATCATTGGCTTACCAAAATTATCTCAATCTCCTGTCACAAATGTGTTTATATACCTATATATGAAATCTCATATATATATATACATATATATATATATATATATATATATATAAAATACAAGACTTCCATTTTCCCATATTGTAGAAGAACTACAAATTCTGAGTTTGACAATGTTTGATTTTAGTTTCATGTTGCTTTTACATTTTAAAAGTTAAATAATTTTTTACAGTGAACAAGCATTTACAATTCAAAAGGGAAAATTTGAATAAAACTTCTCTGAATCTTAAATGTTCTCATCTGCAAAATGTGGTTAATTGTTGCCCTAAACTTTCACACAATATAATATGCATGCAGGTACATTAAAATCTGTAATCACGATATACATGTCAAGTGATTCTATTTCCATTGTGTGATCACATTCATTGTCTCATATAACCTTCCCACACATACATAAAAATACAAAACTAAAAAATATTTCAGGAAACTGTAATCAATATTTCCTAAAAACCTTAAGGCGAAAAACATGAAGGACTTGACCATGATTAATAGTGACCAGCACAGTGTCTGACATATTGCAAATATTAAAAAACAAAAATATGCTGAATATTGTATTTGTCCCTCTGTAGTCTGGAGATATAACCCACACCAGTTAGTTTAGGTGTGCTGTACTAAAGAATTGAACGTGTAGAAAGTAAACGTTATGGCATCATGGAGGTAGCAACTACAAAGGTAGCAACTTCCGAAAGGAAGAGGTTGGAATGATTTAGACTTAGATCCTAAAGAAGAGCTCATACAGCTGACAATCAGACCTCTAATGATAGAGATGCTTGGCTGATGAATCCCCAAGCTTAGTGGAAAAGAGGAAAGGCTACTGGGTCCAGACCTCTGAGGAGGTGAAGGAAGTCTTTTCTTCTTCCAGCATTCCAGTCTCCCTCTTGAATCTCATATTAGAACCAGACACAAGCTGGCAGAGCAGAAATATGGTGAGCAGAGTTCCAGTGCCAGTGTCACAAAGCAAAGTTTAGGAAGGTGGGTTTGGAGCTGAAACAGTAGGTCACATCTGGCTCCAATATACAAGTGGTAGACTGAATGAAAGAAGAAGGTAACAAAAAAAAAAAGAGAGAGAAAAGAAGAATGAAAGAATGAATCATTCAGTCAGTGGCTGTCTGGTTAAGAATCTAAGCTCCTATAGAGGATTTGAATACCTGTATTCCCAAAAAGTAGATATAAGCTGAAATTTATGAATCATATCACATTTAAATGCACTGGGGAAATTTGCTATTTAGAGAACTTTTATGGCAAATTGTTTTGCAAGACAAATAATCACTCACTCATTTAACTGGTGCATAAATTACAATTTTCATACATTTGGGTTACTTAAGCAAACTGTAACTATATTGAAAAATATGAGATTCATGAAACAACCATCATTATAAAACCTCTAATACCTTTTGACTCCCAGAGGACTTCCTCAACACGTAATAATGTGCTATATTGAGGTGGCACAATTTTAGTCCCTGGTAAAATGATAAAATCTTGAGTTCCTTCATTCTTACCCTGGCCCATCTTTGAAGATACCACAGAAGAGATTGAGGGAAATTGATTAAATTGATAAAACAAAATTTAAACTGTGAGCAGTATTAAGAAAGAAAAGATATTTATGTGTGTGTGTGTGTGTTAGATGGATTGCACTGAAATCTCCTGGAACAGAAGAAGGTATTATACCTCAGAAGAAGAATAGATTGTGGGACAGCTTTTGGTTGTCTTATTTTGCCTCACTGCATACTATCCTGGATAGATCTCTGTTTTCTCTTCTTTCACATCCACGACCAGCAGAAGTTTAAAAATTAAGACACTAGCCAAGCAGTACCAGAGATATGACATAAAAAGCACAATTGGAATGGAGAGCAGCTGATAACTAATCAAAGCAAAGTAGTAAGTCCCTGCGTAGTCCCTCTGCCATCCTCCACTCCCTCCACAAATGAGGGAGAAGTAATTACACCCTTAAGAGAAAATTGTTGGAGAATATAATTCCTGAGGATAAACAAGTGAAAATTATAAAGTGGTCAAACAAGAACTCTCTGCCTTATGTTGCACCCACTTCTGACCTCCACATTCTAAATCCACCAGGAAGTGTGTAAACTAGGTCTTGATTTTAGCTTTTCAACCTGATTACACATTACCAGCCAACATAGGTAATATTCCTGTAGGACAAGAAATAACTAAATAATTGAGAAAGGGAAAAACTACAATACAAAGGCAATTCAGTAATCTAGATGCAACCTAGACATATTACAGTTTAAAAACTGTAAGAACATTGAAGACAAAGAGAAAATTTTTTAATTTTTCAAAAAGAGTAACTGCCAAAAAGAAAGACAAATTAGATTGGCAACAAGTATCTCAAGAGCAAGACTAGGTGCAAAAGAGATAATGGAATGATATTTTTAAATATTTAGAGGAAAGGAACTTTGGCTCTGAACATTATATCTAGCTAAATTCCCTTTTTTTGTGTGTGTGTGGTACGTAAGCCTCTCACTGTTGTGGCCTCTCCCGTCGTGGAGCACAGGCTCCGGACGCGCAGGCTCAGCGGCCATGGCTCACGGGCCCAGCTGCTCCACGGCATGTGGGATCCTCCCGGACCGGGGCACGAACTTGCGTCCCCTGCATCGGCAGGCGGGCTCTTAACCACTGCGCCACCAGGGAAGCCCTAAATTCCCATTTTAAATATATCAGTCTACAGAATACAAACCTTAAGAATATTTTGAACAGAGACTACATTTGAAAACATTTTTGGAAAAATATAAACAAATCCAGGAGCTTTCTAGCTGTGTGTGATAATTGATAAAATTTACCATTATTTTATAAATCAATGAAAACAACATCATTGAAATAAATCCAAACAATCTATTACTAAAATTATAGGTGATAGCAACATGGTGGAGTAGTGAAAGGTGGGTAGCCTGGGGAAAATGAGAAGGAAATGAGTGTATAGATAAGTCTTAAGCATCGTTAAACTTAGGAAATTTAAAATGAAAAATAATAACATATATATGAGATTTATTCTATGTAAGAATATAATTAGAATATGTAACTTCCATAGCAGCAGCAGAACTATAGAAAATATGCAGGAAAAGAGGAAAAGGGAAAGGAAACATATATGGCAAAAGATCTGGATAAAACAATAATTAAAATAAATTTAAAAATTTAAATTCACCAATTAAAAGCAGTAAATTATCATATTGAACAATACTAGTATCCTACTATACTTTACATATAAGTAATAGATTAGAACTAAAATGGTATATAAAGTTAAAATTAAGGGGAAAGGAAAACAAATGCCACCAGTTATGAACCAAAACAAAGATTAGGTAACCATTTTAATATCGGAAGATAAACGGACTATATATACATGTACATGTATGCATGCACACATGTGTACACATACACAATAAAGAATGCAAGGTAATGGTAAAAGAAAAATGGATCAAAACAATGTAGGACTCAAACATACATATGAACTTAACAACATAGCCTCAAAAGATATCAAGAAAAAAATAACAAAACTATCATGAGAATTGGAAATTGATAATTGCTTAGTTCACATCATTTTGTTTTGCTTTGTTTTCATGGAGAAAAAAATCAAAGTGCATCTTTACAGAAATAAATTACAGGTGGATTAAAGATCTAAATGTAGAAAAAATAAAGGTGATAGAAGAAATTTCAGAATATTTCTGTTACCTTTTGATGGAAAATAATTTTTAAATTAAACCCTAAAAAAAAAACTCCATAAAGTATACAGCAATAACAAAGATGTTTTTGACTACCTCAAATAAAACTTTGTGTTGAATGAAAGACAATACAGATAATGTAAACAAATGAGTCATATCCTAGGAGAAGATAATTGCAAAACCTAAAACTAAAAATATATTAATATCTGGGATGTAAGTGGAACTCCAGAGAAAACAGCAAGATATGTATCAAAATCCAATATAAACACAGAGAATGAAAAGGAATAGGCCAATTTCAATGTTTATCAGAAAAAGGCAAATTAAAATAATTATGAGATATAAGTTTGTATCTGTTAAAATTGACAAAAAAAAATAAAGATAAGTAAGTGCAAGTGTTAGAGGGCAGGTAGAAAGCTTTACATACTGCTAGTGGAAATATTCTGGCCTACCCCTCCTGGAAATAAATCTATAATACCTGATGAAAACTAAGTTACATACAGCGTATAACATAACTCATTAATTCTACTCCCAGGAATATATACCCCAGATAATATATATATTTCTATTATATATATATATTTAATATAAATATATATATATATATTTTTTTCTGTGTTTCCTGGTAATGATTGTATACTCTGGAATACCTTACAGCAGTAATGAACTAAAAGTTTATACTATAACTTAAGCATTTATAAAACATAACATTGAAGTTTTAACAAAGTAAATGATTATAGATATAACAAAATATCATAATGTTACTTAAAAATTTATACACACAAAACAACATTATAAAGGATAAGTACATATCTAAGGTCTCAAAATGATATATTGTAAGTCCATTGGAAAGAATGCCTATAGGAAGAGAGGGTAGAGGGAATGGATTTGGTGAACTGAGGAGAAAATAAAATAAGAGAGATTCCTTGCATGGACTAATGATGTGAGCAAGCCACAAACAGAAGTATTTATTTAATTTTCTGTATGTTTTCTAACCTTTCAATTTAAAAAAAGTAGAAAAAATTGACTTTGTAGAGTTTGTGTTACATAGTCTCATACATTACTGGTGAAGGAAAAAGTAGGAGTATTTCCGGCAAAAAAATTACCTATTACTAAGTACTTTCCGATACTTGAGATGTGGCAAAAACTCATCTACCTAACCAAGATTTAAGCCAGACTGGACATTGGCTCAGCAATGGAATCTGAGATACCCTAATGTCACTGTGGGGCAGCAGTGAAGTGAGCCAGTTCTCAGAAAGAGAGAAACAAGCCAAAAAATTAAGATGAGTCTGAAATCCAAAATTTCAAAACATGGGAAGAAAACTAACATTAAATATCCAATAACATTAGGTAATAAAATAAAATATAATAAAAACTTAAAAAGAAGATTCTACAAAGCATATGCTTGGAATCTCTCATAGACATATGGTTGTTCACCCCTCCCCGAAAAAGTATTTTAATTCCTCACTCTATTGAATTCAGATGTAGCTAGGTGACTTGCCAAAAAACCCCACAAAAGTAAGCGATAAAATTCCTCTGAGTGGGGGGACCTTGAAGATGGCGGAAGAGTAAGACGCGGAGATCGCCTTCCTCCCCACGGATACACCAGAAATACATCCACACGTGTAACAACTCCTACAGAACTCCTACTGAAGGCTGGCAGAAGACCTCAGACCTCCCAAAAGGCAAGAAACTCCCCACGTAACTGGGTAGGGCAAAAGAAAAAACAGAGACAAAAGAATAAGGACGGCACCTGCACCAGTGGGAGGGAGCTGTGAAGGAGGAAAAGTTTCCACACACTAGGAAGCCCCTCCGCGGGCGGAGACTGCGGGAGGCAGAGGGGGGAGTTTCGGGACCGCGGAGTAGTGCACAGCGACGGGTGCGGAGGGCAAAGCGGGGAGATTCCTGCACAGACGATCGGTGCCGACCAGCACTCACCAACCCGAGAGGCTTGCTGCTCACCCACCGGGGCGGGCGGGGCTGCGAGCTGAGGCTCGGGTTTTGGTTTTGGACGGAGCTCAGGGAGAGGACTGGGGTTGGCGGCTTGAACATAGCCTGAAGGGGTTAGTGCACCACGACTAGCCGGGAGGGAGTTCGGGGAAAAGCCTGCACCGGCCGAAGAGGCAAGAGACTTTTTCTTCCCTCTTTGTTTCCTGGTGCGCGAGGAGAGGGGTTTAAGAGCGCTGCTTAAAGGAACTCCAGAGACGGGCGCGAGCCGTGGCTGAGGGCGCGAGCCCCCGAGACGGGCGCGAGCCGCGGCTGAAAGCGCAAACCCCAGAGACGGGCGCGAGCCGCGGCTACAACCGCGGACCCCAGAGACGGGCGGGAGACGCTAAGGCTGCTGCTGCCGCCACCAAGGGGCCTGTGTGCGAGCACAGGTCACTCTCCACACCCCTCTTCCGCGGAGCCTGTGCAGCCCGCCACTGCCAGGTTCCCGGGATCCAGGGACAACTTCCCCGGGACAGCGCACGGCGGGCCTCAGGCTGGTGCAACGTCACGCCGGCCTCTGCCGCAACGTCACGCTGCCTCTGCCGCCGCAGGCCGGCCCCGCACGCAGTGCCCCTCCTTCCCCCATCCCCCAACCCCCGGCCTGAGTGAGCCGGAGGCCCCGAATCAGCGGCTCCTTTAACCCCGTCCTGTCTGAGCGAAAAAAACAGACGCCCTCCAGCGACCTACACGCAAGAGGCAGGGCCAAATCCAAAGCTGAGCTCCTGTGAGCTGTGAGAACAAAGAAGAGAAAGGGAAATCTCTCCCAGCAGCCACAGAAGCAGCGGATTAAAGCTCCACAATCAACTTGATATACCCTGCATCTGTGGAATACCTGAATAGACAAGGAATGATCCCAAATTGAAGAGGTGGAATTTAGGAGCGAGATCTATGATTTTTTTTCCCTTTTCCTCTTTTTGTGAATGTGTACGTGTATGCTCCTGTGTGACATCTAGTCTGTATACTCTAGCTTCCACCATTTGTCCTAGGGCTATATCCGTCCATGACTTTTTTTAAAAAATTCTTTTTCTTAATAATTAAGTTTAATTGTAATAACTTTATTATACTTTACCTTCGTTCTTTCTTTCTTTCCTTCCTTCCCTCCCTCCTTTAGACAACGAATCACCCCAAATTGAGGAGGTGGTCTCAGGGAGCAGGATTTATGATTTTTCCCCCTTTACCTCTTTTTGTGAAGGTGTATGTGTATGCTTCTGTGTAAGATTTTCTCTGTATAGCTTTGCTTCCAACATTTGTCCTAAGGTTCTATCCGTCCCTTTTTTTTTTTTCTAAATATTTTTTAATTCAATAACTATATTATACTTTATTTTATTTTTACTGTATCATCTTTCTTTCTGTCTTTTTTTCCTTCTTTCCCTCCTTCCTTCCTTCCTCCCTCCCTCCCTCCCTCCCTCCTTTCTTTCCTTCTTTGCTTCTTTCTTCCTTCCTTCCTTTCCTCCTTTCCCTCTTTCTTTACTCATACTTCTACTAATTCTCCCTACTTTTTCTCCCTTTTATTCTGAGCTGTGTGGATGAAAGGCTCTTGGTGCTCCAGCCAGGAGTCAGGGCTCTGCCTCTGAGGTAGGAGAGCCAACTTCAGGACACTGGTCAACAAGAGACCTCCCAGCTCCACATAATATTAAACGGTGGAAATATCCCAGAGACCTCCATCTTAACACCAGCACCCAGCTTCACTCAACGACCAGCAAGCCATAGTGCTGGACAACCTATGCCAAACAACTAGCAAAACAGGAACACAACCCCACCCATTAGCAGAGAGGCTGCCTAAAATCATAATAAGGCCACAGACACCCCAAAACACACCACCAGACGTGAACCTGCCCACTAGAGAGACAAGATCCAGCCTCATCCAGCACAACACAGGCACTAGTCCCCTCCACCAGGAAGCCTACACAACCCACTGAAACAACCTTAGCCACTGGAGACAGACATCAAAAACAACGGGAACTACGAACCTGCAGCCTGCAAAAAGGAGACCCCAAACACAGTAAGATAAGCAAAATGAGAAGACAGAAAAACACACAGCAGATGAAGGAGCAAGATAAAAACCCACCAGACCTAACAAATGAAGAGGAAATAGGCAATCTACCTGAAAAAGAATTCAGAATAATGATAGTAAGGATGATCCAAAATCTTGGAAGTAGAATGGACAAAATGCAAGAAACAGTTAACAAGGACCTACAAGAACTAAAGATGAAACAAGCAACGATGAACAATGCAATAAATGAAATTAAAATCACTCTAGATAGGATCAATAGCAGAATAACTGAGGCAGAAGAACGGATAAGCGACCTGGAAGATAAAGTAGTGGAAATAACTACTGCAGAGCAGAATAAAGAAAAAAGAATGAAAAGAACTGAGGACAGTCTCAGAGACCTCTGGGACAACATGAAACGCACCAACATTCGAATTATAGGGGTTCCAGAAGAAGAAGAAAGAAAGAAAGGGACTGAGAAAATATTTGAAGAGATTATAGTTGAAAACTTCCCTAATATGGGAAAGGAAATAGTTAATCAAGTCCAGGAAGCACAGAGGGTCCCATACAGGATAAATACAAGGAGAAACACGCCAAGACACATATTAATCAAACTGTCAAAAATTAAATACAAAGAAAGCATATTAAAAGCAGCAAGGGAAAAACAACAAATAACACACAAGGGAATCCCCATAAGGTTAACAGCTGATCTCTCAGCAGAAACCCTACAAGCCAGAAGGGAGTGGCAGGACATACTGAAAGTGATGGAGAATAGCCTGCAACCAAGACTACTCTACCCAGCAAGGATCCTATTCACATTTGATGGAGAAATTAAAACCTTTACAGACAAGCAAAAGCTGAGAGAGTTCAGCACCACCAAACCAGCTTTACAACAAATGCTAAAGGAACTTCTCTAGACACGAAACACAAGAGTAGGAAATGACCTATAGTAGCGAACCCAAAACAATATATAAAATGGAAATAGGAACATACATATCAATAATTACCTTAAATGTAAATGGACTAAATGCTCCCACCAAAAGACACAGATTGGCTGAATGGATACAAAAACAAGACCCTTATATATGCTGTCTACAAGAGACCCACTTCAGACCTAGAGACACATACAGACTGAAAGTAAGGGGATGGAAAAAGATATTCCATGCAAATGGAAACCAAAAGAAAGCTGGAGTAGCAATTCTCATATCAGACAAAATAGACTTTAAAATAAGGACTATTAAAAGGGACAAAGAAGGACACTACATAATGATCAAGGGATCGATCCAAGAAGAAGATATAACAATTGTAAATATTTATGCACCCAACATAGGAGCACCTCAATACATAAGGCAAATACTAACAACCATAAAAGGGGAGATCAACAGTAACACATTCATAGTAGGGGACTTTAACACCCCACTTTCACCCATGGACAGATCATCCAAAATGAAAATAAATAAGGAAACACAAGCTTTAAATGATACATTAAACAAGATGGACTTAATTGATATTTATAGGACACTCCATCCAAAAACAACAGAATACACATTTTTCTCAAGTGCTCATGGAACATTCTCCAGGATAGATCATATCTTGGGTCACAAATCAAGCCTTGGTAAATTTAAGAAAACTGAAATTGTATCAAGTATCTTTTCCGACCACAACGCCATGAGACTAGATATCAATTACAGGAAAAGATCTGTAAAAAATACAAACACATGGAGGCTAAACAATACACTACTTAATAATGAAGTGATCACTGAAGAAATCAAAGAGGAAATAAAAAATACCTAGAAACAAATGACAATGGAGACACAACGACCCAAAACCTATGGGATGCAGCAAAAGCAGTTCTAAGGGGGAAGTTTATAGCAATACAAGCCCACCTTAAGAAGCAGGAAACATCTCGAATAAACAACCTAACCTTGCACCTCAAGCAATTAGAGAAAGAAGAACAAAAAAACCCCAAAGCTAGCAGAAGGAAAGAAATCATAAAAATCAGATCAGAAATAAATGAAAAAGAAATGAAGGAAACAATAGCAAAGATCAATAAAACTAAAAGCTGGTTCTTTGAGAAGATAAACAAAATAGATAAACCACTAGCCAGACTCATCAAGAAAAAAAGGGAGAAGACTCAAATCAATAGAATTAGAAATGAAAAAGGAGAAGTAACAACTGACACTGCAGAAATAAAAAAAATCATGAGAGATTACTACAAGCAACTCTATGCCAATAAAATGGACAATCTGGAAGAAATGGACAAATTCTTAGAAATGCACAACCTGCCAAGACTGAATCAGGAAGAAATAGAAAATATGAACAGACCAATCACAAGCACTGAAATTGAAACTGTGATTAAAAACCTTCCAACAAACAAAAGCCCAGGACCAGATGGCTTCACAGGTGAATTCTATCAAACGTTTAGAGAAGAGCTAACACCTATCCTTCTCAAACTCTTCCAAAATATAGCAGAGGGAGGAACACTCCCAAATTCCTTCTACGAAGCCACCATCACCTTGATACCAAAACCAGACAAGGATGTCACAAAGAAAGAAAACTACAGGCCAATATCACTGATGAACATAGATGCAAAAATCCTCAACAAAATACTAGCAAACAGAATCCAACAGCACATTAAAAGGATCATACACCATGATCAAGTGGGGTTTATTCCAGGAATGCAAGGATTCTTCAATATACGCAAATCTATCAATGTGATAAACCATATTAACAAATTGAAGGAGAAAAACCATATGATCATCTCAATAGATGCAGAGAAAGCTTTCGACAAAATTCAACACCCATTTATGATAAAAACCCTCCAGAAAGTAGGTATAGAGGGAACTTTCCTAAACATAATAAAAGCCATATATGACAAGCCCACAGCAAACATCATCCTCAATGGTGAAAAACTGAAAGCATTTCCACTAAGATCAGGAACAAGACAAGGTTGCCCACTCTCACCACTCTTATTCAACATAGTTTTGGAAGTTTTAGCCACAGCAATCAGAGAAGAAAAGGAAATAAAAGGAATCCAAATCGGAAAAGAAGAAGTAAAGCTGTCACTGTTTGCAGATGACATGATGCTATACATAGAGAATCCTAAAGATGCTACCAGAAAACTACTAGAGCTAATCAATGAATTTGGTAAAGTAGCAGGATACAAAATTAATGCACAGAAATCTCTGGCATTCCTATATACTAATGATGAAAAATCAGAAAGTGAAATCAAGAAAACACTCCCATTTACCATTGCAACAAAAAGAATAAAATATCTAGGAATAAACCTACCTAAGGATACGAAAGACCTGTATGCAGAAAATTATAAGACACTGATGAAAGAAATTAAAGATGATACAAATAGATGGAGAGATATACCATGTTCTTGGATGGGAAGAATCAACATTGTGAAAATGACTCTACTACCCAAAGCAATCTACAGATTCAATGCAATCCCTATCAAACTACCACTGGCATTTTTCACAGAACTAGAACAAAAAATTTCGCAATTTGTATGGAAACACAAAAGACCCCGAATAGCCAAAGCAATCTTTAGAACGAAAAAAGGAGCTGGAGGAATCAGGCTCCCTGACTTCAGACTATATTACAAAGCAACAGTAATCAAGACAGTATGGTACTGGCACAAAAACAGAAAGATAGATCAGTGGAACAGGATAGAAAGCCCAGAGATAAACCCACGCACATATGGACACCTTATCTTTGATAAAGGAGGCAGGAATGTACAGTGGAGAAAGGACAGCCTCTTCAATAAATGGTGCTGGGAAAACTGGACAGGTACATGTAAAAGTATGAGATTAGATCACTCCCTAACACCATACACAAAAATAAGCTCAAAATGGATTAAAGACCTAAATGTAAGGCCAGAAACTATCAAACTCTTAGAAGAAAACATAGGAAGAACACTCTATGACATAAATCACAACAAGATCCTTTCTGACCCACCTCCTAGAGTAATGGAAATAAAAACAAAAATAAACAAATGGGACCTAATGAAACTTCAAAGCTTTTGCACAGCAAAGGAAACCATAACCAAGACCAAAAGACAACCCTCAGAATGGGAGAAAACATTTGCAAATGAAGCAACTGACAAAGGATTAATCTCCAAAATTTACAAGCAGCTCATGCAGCTCAATAACAAAAAAACAAACAACCCCATCCAAAAATGGGCAGAAGACCTAAATAGACATTTCTCCAAAGAAGATATACAGACTGCCAACAAACACATGAAAGAATGCTCAACATCATTAATCATTAGAGAAATGCAAATCAAAACTACAATGAGATATCATCTCACACCAGTCAGAATGGCCATCATCAAAAAATCTAGAAACAATAAATGCTGGAGAGGGTGTGGAGAAAAGGGGACACTCTTGCACTGCTGGTGGGAATGTGAATTGGTTCAGCCACTGTGGAGAACAGTATGGAGGTTCCTTAAAAAACTACAAATAGAATTACCATATGACCCAGCAATCCCACTACTTGGAATATACCCTGAGAAAACCAAAATTCAAAGAGAGTCATGTACCAAAATGTTCATTGCAGCTCTATTTACAATAGCCAGGACATGGAAACAACCTAAGCGCCCATCATCGGATGAATGGATAAAGAAGATGTGGCACATATACACAATGGAATATTACTCAGCCTTAAAAAGAAATGAAATTGAGCTATTTGTAATGAGATGGATAGACCTAGAATCTGTCATACAGAGTGAAGTAAGTCAGAAAGAAAAAGACAAATACCGTATGCTAACACATATATATGGAATTTAAGGGAAAAAAATGTCATGAAGAACCTAGGGGTAAGATAGGAATAAAGACGCAGACCTACTGGAGAACGGACTTAAGGATATGGGGTGGGGGAAGGGTGAGTTTTGACAGAGCGAGAGAGAGTCATGGACATATACACACTAACAAACGTAGTAAGGTAGATAGCTAGGGGGAAGCAGCCGCAAGGCACAGGGATATTAGCTCGGTGCTTTGTGACAGCCTGGAAGGGTGGGATGGGGAGAGTGGGAGGGAGGGAGACGCAAGAGTGAAGACATATGGGAACATATGTATATGTATAGCTGATTCACTTTGTTGTAAAGCAGAAACTAACACACCATTGTAAAGCAATTATACCCCAATAAAGATGTTTAAAAAAAAAAAAAAAAATTCCTCTGAGTGTCCCTGCTTGAGTACTTCCTGTAATTATCTATCTATCTATCTTTCACATTTATATAGATATTTGAACTCAGGTTCATTTTCTGTGGCTTCTACACAGTAATTCTGTTTTTTTCCTTTAACAGAAACAAAATACAACTCTTTCTTATACACTGTATCTCCTTGAATATTTTATAATAAATACCATGTATCTTCTTTGTCTTCTGTTCTACCAACTGAAATCCCCAACCTCATAATTTTTCCTTAAGTGGCATAGAAGTCAAAATCCTTATTATTGTGCTTACTTATCAATTTTTCCAAAATATTTCGTGTGGAAATTCAAGTTGAGGGATCAAACTTTACATTGTTGGGGACAAAAACTATGTAAAACAATTATAAGCCTGGGACCACAACAGAACCCACTCTTGGTACTCATTTTTCTTCATAATCATATAAAAAAACATCATAAGAAATATGGCCCTAAAATCAGAACAAAGCTGGAGTATGGTGGTAAAAAATATATTATTCTTAGCCAAATATCTGGATGAAAATTCTATTTCTGCCCCTCACAGGTTGTATGTTTCCATGAGCAAGTTATTTAACCCTTATGAGTCTTGGTTCACTCAGCTTTCATATGAGGATTCAAAAGACTTGCTTGCATAGTAGTTTATGGTGTAAGGAATTAGGTAAATAAACTAAATGAGCGCTGCTTTGATATGTTTGGAAATAATGACAGAACATATTTCAAGAAAGCACTACAAAACTTTGAATCATGCATTTTGACAAAGTAAGTATTTAAGTTGAACTCTCCCCAAAGTATGAATTATATTCATCCAGTAGCAGAGATTATTTTTGAAGACATGTCTCAGCAGCAGTCATTTTAATCTAGTGCATTTGGATTATTTCTCAAGGCAGGCCAAAAAAAAAAACCCTCCAGGTCTGTATTATTTTTCCATGGTTATTCTTCCCAGTTCTGATGTTTCTGTATAATGTATTTAATTGAATGGGACTCAATGATGGAAGAGATGCAATATTTTGTAAACTTAGTTGACAGTTTGCAATTGATGGGGAGGGTGCCTCAATAAAAGAGAAATCTGGAGCTGGAAGTCAATAGAAGAAAAATATGAGAAGCATGAAAACTCCACTTATATAAGAAAATCGCTGATTTTTATTGGAATCAGAAGAAAAATTATTATTCTAGGTATGAAAGTGTCATGTAGTATCTTGATCCATCATGGTTACCTGAAAGTAATCTTTTACACTCTTTAAATTTGTACAGACATACACATCATGAATATATGCAGGAATGCAATAAAGCAGAGCATAAGTTGGCATTGGCATCCCCAGAATTCTGGGAGGAAAATACTGTTGCACAAATGTGACAACACGTGATTGAATGAGTTAGGTAACAGTCAACGTTTTGGCTTTAGAAATGGGTCATTCCTGTTACCCAGGAAGGCAGAAAGGGATTTTAGGTCGTCAAATCAAAGAACAATCTCAAAGGCCCAGCTCCTTGAGCGAGCAGAATATGATCACTTCCTGAAGGAGAGACACTTGATGACAAAGGAGAGAGGGGCACTTTCTCAGCCACTAGAGTGCCTCTGCAAACGGATCCTTTACTCAGCCTTGGAAAAAACAGGAGCTGCAGGTTGCCTTTTTAGTCAGAAAAGAAATAGAAAAAAAAGTGGCCATAGCAGCCATACAGCTGTCACTGCCAAAGAAAGAGACGTGGAGAATTCAAAGTGGGATAAATAGTGTTGGCACTACAGTAAAGATGTAGAGAATTAATAATGCGCCAGGCAACTTCTGTAGATCTCCCTAGCCTTCCATCAAAATCAACTGAGACTAATTATATCAAGCCAAGTATTTCAATTGACAAATAAAAGGACACGTCTAGCTATGAATTCTTCTCTCTGTTTGATATGATTAATGTTGCATTATGCTACAGAAGGCCACTTGGTAAGTGGTTAAACTATGATACACTTGGCATTTATGAAAGAACTTTTGCCATGTTGCAATGATGTGTTTAAAGCTTGACCACACAGTGTTGAGTTGGTTTTGATAATGCCCTGGGGAAGGCTGTCTGTGGGAAAATAGTAAAATAGTTTTATCCAGCATGTAGTTAGCCCTGCTGTTTTCAACACTGAGGCGAGTTGTTAGAACACCTTTGCTCAAATTCAGATCAAAAAAACCATCCTGACTTACATTCTCATATATTTATTTCAAAAATTCTTAACTAATTCTGTTGACATAAATGTCTGATGTAGATATTATTATTATTACTGTTATCATTACTATTTCATTAATCCCATAGTTGCTCACATTTTTTATTAAAAAGTTTTTCTGCCAGTTTTCTCAATTTTGTACCTCCACTCCAATTTTTAAAGTAAATTTTCAATCTACAGCATATTCATGTTACATAGAATGCTACATATGTTGCCATAAAGCCATTGAGAAAGAACCACAGATAGCTAAAACTTCTCAAATCTAACAAGGCTTTTGGCCATAGAGCAATGGAATCATAAGAGTTAATGCAAGCACCAGCAAATTAATGTGTTATTCTTAACAAATGAGTTTAGAGACAAGGGAATAATTTTTTTAAACAAATCTTAATGAATGTTATAGGAAAAGAAAAAGAGATGTTATTATAGAATGCATAGAAGTACCATTACCACAAAGACAGGCTTATGTGAGAATCTATTTCTCAGCAATGCTTCCTTTTAATGACATCATTTCCATAAGACCTTTCACTTTAAGTTGAACTCTTTCCAAATTTGCATTTGTCATTATAGGTTCTCTCTTTTTCTAAATTCATTTAGGAAAGCTAAAGATGGCCAACCTAATTAGGCTACAGGGTAAAAACTTCCACACATAAGAAAAATATTCATATTTTTAGGCTAGGATAGATGAAAAATTACTTAAACGGAAATTACGTAGTAAATTTAGTAAAAAGAAATTTAGAAGAAAGAATTCTAATTAACCAAGGATTGCATTCAAATAATTAGAAATAAACCATTGCACACTGTAGAGTGAAAAGGTGAAATAGGGGCATGTAGCATTTTTCAATATGTATCTCCCATTATATTATTCATTGTTTAACACTTGCTAAAACAGAACACAGGTACATGTAACAGTACTGAAGTCTCCCCGACCATAACCATTTTACATTCTCAAAACAGCAAGCAATATTAGGATTGGTAGGAAAGAGTAAATTCTAAAACATCTATGTCTGTGTATCATTTTGTGTCTATTGCTAATGGAGGTCAAGGCAGGCTGCCTCCAAAGGTACTGCAAAATTCATCAGGAATATGTCTACTTGCTGTACATTTCTAAGCCTTCTCCCAGAAAATTTCTGTTTCTGGAGTGTTCCTACTAATTTTAAATTGAAACAATATACCTGCCCTAGTTTAAAGTACAGAACTTGCATTCAACTAGGCTAAAGCTCCCTATCTCATCACTTACCGCCTTGCTGTGAGCTGAGCAGATATCCCTCTAGTCGAGCTCGTTATCTGAAGCCTTCTTCCCAGGCGTTAGCCCAATCAGGTAGAGTGGTCATTATTTCTCAAGGATAAGGGTTACTTTTTGAGTCCTGTTTTCAAGTTCACATTTGATTATAAGGCTAGCTCTCCTAACAATCTTTCTCTTATCCTCTCTTCCTGTGCAAAAGGCCACTGGTGGCACAGTCAGGCTAATGCTGAAGGGAACTTTTGTTCTTGAGAATTTTTAAGTCTAGGAGAAATGGTCAGGAAAGTTACACCATAAAAATTGCCAAAATAAATTTTTGATCTGTGTCATTTGCGAAATAAAATTCTAAGTTGCCTGCATTATTAGGTTTATTTCATTTGAATGATTTTTGTGGGGAGAATTTGTAAATCAAGGATAAAAATTCTACTTTAAGTGTTGTGATTATACAATAAGGGCTCTAGTATATTTACAATATCTCCAAAGAATTAAAAGACATGATAAACATTTATAGAAATGTGTTTGTATATGTATAAAATGCATATTTATGCTGATACATATATCAAGTTCTAATTTTAAGGTGATTTATATTTGTTTTTTTTTTTTTTTTTTTCATTTGGATCATGAGCTTTGATCCAATTTCCTTAACTAGCTAAATTCCTGCATTGTATCTTCTCTTTTTTGGTCATCAAGATGATACTTATAATTCCCTTCAGTCGAATATCATGATTCAAGTTTATCTATTTACGATTTATAATTATTTCAGGAAGGATTCAGTGAAACTGCCTACTTTTCCAGGTGAAACAATTTCAACCTTTGAATACTTTCTTTTATTTTTTTTATGCTACAGAGCATCTCCATCTTCCCTTTAGCTTTGCTTCACTGTTTTGCAGAGCAAACTGCCAAGACCTTCCCATTATCATTCACCTCCCTAAACTCTTCCATATCACTTCTCTTGTGTGCACTTTACTAGAATTACAGAAAAAACCAATTTAATCTCTGATGCTTTACAGTATATTTCAGATTGGTCTCTCTTTTATACAATGCTTATATATGTGGATAGATCAAATAAAATATTTACAAAAGGCTGGTCTTACAAGAGAAACTTTGATTATACCAATTTACACCGCAAAGGTGTGCACACTCTCTCATATCTACCTCTATATTATCCAGATACATAGATTGATAGAAAGATAATTAGATAGATGCTCTCTTACCTTACTGTATGTAAGTCAAATTGCCTGTACTGCAGCCATGTGTTTACTTGCCTGTCTTTATGGTAATCTAGGTTATTTTTTGTGTGTGTATGTCTTTCTGTTCTTGTAGCTTAATTTCTTTTGGTTTATGGCTCAATAAATAAAACACCCTATCATTTAAACCAACTCTAACAATTTACATATCCAAGATAAGGATGTGGCAAGGATGCTGTTACATAGTCAATCATGGTTTCATTGGGAGCTAAATAATAAATACTGTGGCACTCATATACTCTATTTCCTAATATTTTACCCTGTCTTATTGGGCAGTTACTGGCAGATAGGAGATGAATTAGACATATTTGATAAGAAATTGAATACTCTCAATTTTTTAAAATATCACCTTACCTTTTTTTCGTCAGTGTTGAACTAAATCCTCTCATCATTTACTAGTTCACACAGGACTATATTCTTGTTTACAGTTTTTTTTCTTTTATGATTAGTGTAAGGCTAGTTTCATTTTGTTTTTTTGTATTAACTTCTTTATGGCATTGTTAACCTCATCTAGAGACCAATTAAATAATTTAAATTGTTCTACTGTTCTGAGACTTATTCTACTGTTCTCACTTATTCTGTCATTTTTTTTCTAATCAATTAACATGTTTTTCACTGAATATTTAAATTGGAAACCACCATAAATCACTTACTCATTATTACATGCACCAAATTTCACACAATCAGTAACCATCATAACACGTATTAAAAAAATTAGAACAGAGCAAGGACTTATTCTTCTTCCATTTCTAAGGCACTGTTCTGTATTCCACTTTGCTATTGTACCCACATCTTCCCCCATCTCAGAGAAAGGTAGAGTCTCCCCCTGCCTCAGTGTGGCTGCTTTCCCTCCAACTCCACTTGGGTACCGTGATTTTCTCCCTTCTAAGAGACTTGGAATTCAGTGCATTTTCTATTTGTTCCTTTTTTAACCTCTCCCCTAGTGGTTCCTTCCCATACAACACTCACTTTTCAGTACTTACATTACTTAAACTTGTTTTAGTTACTCTTAGTAGCATCTGACACTATTAACCAAATCCATGTAATTAAAATATTATCTTTCCTCAGTTTTTTCTGACCCTTCACTCTCCTTAACTTTCTTCTACTTTGAGGGGGTACTTATCAGTTTAAACCTTATTGCGAACAGTTCTTTAAAACTCATCATATCTGTATTATTTTTCTACTGCTCTTGTAACAAATTATTACAATTACGGTAACTTGAACAGTACTAAAGGTCAGAAGTCCTAAAATCTACATGTCAGCCACCATTACCTCTTGGCCTTTTAACAGATCTCCCTATAAAAGTTGTCTCTCATTATTTGTTGCATGTTCCTAAACATATTGTGATTCTGACAGTACACTGTTTAAAGTCCACCAAAGATTCTTCATTTCCTTCAAAATAAAAGTCAAGCTTACTAACATACATTATAAATTTACATTGTTTCCCTCTTAAACTTTATCCTTTGCTGTCCCATCCCATTTCCCTTTTCCTTACTGAACTCAGTAGTTTCCTGGGCTCTCCCAGCTCCATGTCATTCATGATAAAAGTTATTCATTCTGTCTGGAACACTTTGTTCTAGCTGAATCCACACTTCACATCGATGGCCCCTATCTATCCTATATGTCCCAATGCTGATGTCATTTACCCCGGGCACCTTTCTTCTACTGTGTTCAGACTGGTTGCCACCTTGCCTTTGTTCCCATTGTACAGTGAACTTTACCAATTCAGCATTATAAGGTATGACAGGTTCCTTTCCTGTATCTCCCTCCACATCATATGCTCTGGGAGGACAGGATCCATGTCTGCCAAGGTTGTCATTCATCTCTGTGGACAGCACAGTGTAGTACGAGGGTTCAATATGTCTTGTTGAAAAAATGCATTTGCAAGAAATGGTACAATTTCTCTGAGATTAACTGTAACTGAAGAGCTTAATACTGATCAATATTCTATAAACCATTTGGTGTGAAGCCATTCCCATGAAACATTGAACATTTAAAATTCTTATACCCAGAGAAGATGCAATTCAATTAATGTCATGAAAATCAGACACATGACACTGTGCCAGCTACCATCAAAAGTACAAAGTTCTCTTAAATTCTCTGAAAGTGCTAATAAGAAAGATATGCTAGATGTAAAAAATAACAATGCAATATACAATGAGATCCATGTTAAAGAAAAGTTCAAAGGGATGCAGAACTACAGAAAAGGGAAAAGATTATTATAACATGTTAGTGCACTGAGCCACTTAATAGTCCAGACCATAAAGACCATCAGGCTGGAGGCAGAGCCCAATATCACCATCAACAGGATAAATAGCAAGATCAGGCATAAGGAATTACCCCCTTACTAACAGAGGCTCATCTCTCCAGGTAAGCAGCGGGAAGATGGCCTCCCTCTTTCTGACTACAACATCCAGAGTCGACCCTGCACCTGGTCCTACAACTGAAGAGGTGGCTGTTAATTCTTCAACGTTGCAGTATTTTCATGATGGCATTACTCTGCATCATTGCCATTCATTTAAGTCCAAAGTGTACCAGTTTCAGTAAGGTCTGAACCCTTTCAAAATGTTACACAATGTTTTGTTGTGTGGTAACAAACAACCAAAAAAGCGTCTTAAGGAAATAGAAAATCTATTATTCATCTTTTTTTTAAAAAAATAGACTCTCACCGGCTCTTGACACATATGTGTGGCAGTTTTAAAATATGGCCCCATAAATCATTAATCCTTCCTCATCAAGATATGGGGTCATTGTCCCCGCATCTTGGATCTAGACAGACTTGTAGGTCTGCTTAACCAATAGAGCACAGCAGAAGTGACACTATGTGACTTCTGTAGCTAAGTCATAAAAAGCCATGAGCTTCCTCCTAGTTCTCTTGGAATTCTCAGTCTCAACCCTAATTTTTGGGATGTTCTCTCTCAGAACCCAACTGCCATGCCATAAGAAAATTTAAGATAGATGGAGAGTGTCCCAGCTGAGACCAGACATTTGAGTAAGACAATTTCTAGATAGTTCAGACACTTGAACCTTCCCATATGAGGCTCTAGTAATTGTGTTAAGAGACAAGTAATACCTTCTGTGCCTTGTCCAAATTCCTGACTCATAAAATTCATGCATATAATAAAACAGCTATTGTTTTTGTAACGCAGATGTTGAGGTGACATGTCAAGGAAAGGTATTTCCTAGCTTCGCCTCTGCATTACAGAGGAAGTGATGCAGTGATGTTGTGTTGACAATGGGCAATCATCACACTGGGCAAGTGCTACTAAATAAGTGTCAGTGTGGAGAGGCACAGGATATACTCAAAAAAATAGCAAATCTCTGCCTAAATTGGATTCTTTGGTAGAAGATAAGAATTGAAAAATAAGTTGAAGCCAAGTGTGTACTTTTTTCCTGTAGGAACTAGAAGGAGGGAAACAAAGAGCACAGAAAAAAATATCTGGGAGAGAAACTGTAGAATAATAACTAATAAATAAGATTTGGTGATTGCTCATGTTGGGGCTAGAACTGGGATTCAAAGCTAAAGATGCCACAGCTAACAAAAGCTATACTTTCCCCTCTAAGTCAGTGTTTTCTGAACTGTAAACTTTTCATCTACCATCTTGAAAATTTTTGTTAAATCCATGTACCTACCATAGTATTATCTACTTAATATTTTTCTTTAAATATGTTCATTATGTTAAATTCATAATTTTATGTTACAAAGAAGATTTATATCCTGGTCAAAAATGGAAAGTATGCATCACTCAATAAAATAGAATATACCGATGTCAACCCTGAGTCTAATGGCCTGAAGATTCCTGACATTCCATGCAAACAGAAACTGTTTTCTTTCTTAAGTGAGGGAAAAATGGAATTAACAAACTGTGACTATTAAGCAAGTTACACCAAGATTTATGCCTTCTTTCCCCAAAGACAAATTGTACATATATTGCAGCAAGGAAAGAAATATATTTGGGGAAAAAATCCTATAAGAAGCTTTCCTGATGGAAATTATATACTTTTTTGTTTTTTAATATCTATATTAGTGAATGGAGAGTAACTTGCTCCCAAAGAAAACACTAGAGGACACCACGACTCTACTAAAGTGAAACCAGAGTGGTCATGGGCAGTCACCCAGGTATGTGGATTCTGCCTCTGTAGGGTTAATACAGCCTCCTTTGCAAGGATTGTCTGATCATGCCCCTGCAGCAGGGCTGGGGACCAAACATCCACACCTCTCTAGTTCAGAGGTCCTGCTGTTGGTTAAAGTCATCCCACCTTTGACCAGAGCACTAAAGCAGTGTAAGAAGCATAGTCATGTGATTTAGCATTTCTTGGACAGAGGAACAAAAGGGGTGAGAAGTAAAAACAAACAAAAATCTTCGACTGGTGTATGTCTCTTTTCTATGTCCACCTCATTGAAACTAAAAGAATAAAAGGAGAACTTAGCCCCGAGATGGAAGACAAGTCTGGTTTTGGAGAGTCCTAAAATAATTATAAAAACAAAATAATATTTCTAAATTCTGGATACATATTTTTACCTGTGAAGGTGGTTTACCCCTAAGATCTGTTCATCCTTTCTCTTAAAAAAAGGGTGATTATACAGTGTCACAGAAGGATAAACTCATACGACCATCAAATATGCTGGTTTTCTTTGCTGTAATCAGGGTCTGAAAGAACACTGTAAAGGAATACTTGGTGAGACAGTTTTACTTAATGCTGCTGGAGAAACAAGATCAAGTTTGTTGTGTTTGATCTTGGTATTGTTTTGAGGGAGAGATAGGATATCATTCCAGAAGCAGTAAGAATAATTTCTGGTGGCAAGAAGTTCATTTTAGAAAGCTATTACAGAAATGCAAGTAAGAATGAGACCAAAGTCTAATTTAAGTTATTAGTAATTGAAAAACTAGGCTGGATTATCTAGAAAACATATTAGTGAGTGATGTGGTGGTAGTGAGACAGAGAGGATTTGAGAATGGCAGAGACGTTTCTAGATTAGAGGCTGTTTAAATAATGATGTCAATACAATCTAAGCTTACAGGAAGCAGAGCAGATGTTATTTTGGACAGGGAGGTTAAAATAAATTTCTATTAGAATTCAAGTGCATATAGAGCACCTTGATGGTTGTACCCAGGAGGCAGCTTACATGCTGAGCTTGGAAATGCTCAGATCTAGTGATAGAGATTTGTGAATTGACATTCCATGCTCCCTGGAATCATAGAAGTGAAGAGATAACCCACAGAGACAGGGCAGAGCAACAACATGAAAAGACAAAAGACAGATTCCTCAGTTAAATCCTACATGTAGGCGGATGCCAGGGGAAGTGAGGCATAGCCAAAGATCAGAGAGGCAAGAGAATACCAGATGTTGGTGACTCTGTCAAAAACAAAATGGCTAGGAACAAATTGATGGAAAATCAGTAACCCAGAAAAGGAGAAATAAAGCTTGGTGAGATACTGAGGGGAGAAGGAATAGGGTAAGAGCTTAATACCTGTTGTACATGACTTCTCAACTTGTGGTTCTATGAACTGCCATGCTCCCTCTTTCTCTTTGTATTTCAAACCCACTAAATGCTCTGGCTAACTTCCCTTCCATCTTCATCCTGGCTAACTCCTGCTCATACACACTCTTGCCTCTGTACTACCCCCACCTGAAGTGCAATTTTTGCCCTTTCACCATCTTCTTCTAAAAACATGTACAAACTTTGATCATACACTTAATTTGATACCCTGTTTGGCTGATATACTTGTCTATTTTCCCAGTAAAAATAGGAGCTCTTGGAATTAATGATGCTATATCTCTTTCTGAATGGGGCAACCCTTGGCACACTGTAGATGCTTCTAGTTCACACTTCACAGCCTCTGGATCAGAAGTGAGAGAATTTGCCTGGAGGAGGCTCATCTCAAACAGTTCTGTTGGTGTTAATTGGAGGTGAAGAAGGACTTAAGCAAACACAGTAAGAAAAATTATAGCTTTTCAGTGAAGTGTGCATAGTGAGAATGGGTTTGTAGGCAGAGAGAAAAAAATGAGTAATTGCTTAATTTTCACTTCTAATGAAATATCCCCTGGTTGACCACTGGCTTCTGGGAACATCCCATAATCAGTATATTTATTCTCTGCCCCTAATCTGTGTCTCCAAGTTTTCCTTGGCTGTCTCATTCCTGGCTTGTGGCCCTAAAATATCCCACAGCCTGATGGAATATTGCTTAGCACATAAATCAGTGACACTTTTGTCTCGCAGCATGGGGACTGTGAACCATTTGCTCTTTGAAGAACTTCAAAGTGAACTAGAGAAATCAATGAGTCTCACTTCCAAGGAGGTGAATGATTTTTTACATATACTAATTTGTTGCTAGATTTTCTTTTTAAAGATAGCCAGGTAAAGGGCCTCCCAACCATTCTCAGTATAACTTGTATAAACCACATAGGATAAATATATATATATATATATATATATATATATATAGCTTAATTATATATATATATATAGCTTAATTATATATATATAGCTTAATTATATATATATATATATATATATATATATATATATATATATATAGCTTAATTCTGCTTTTCTTGAAGTTCACTCGACAATATCTTTCATGAAAATTTAGGGACCCAAACTTCAAGTCAGTTCCAATCACCTCAAGAAGTATTTGTTATATTTCTGTAAATGTCAGTCACTGTGCTGACTTCTGAGGATGAGACTGAGAATAAGATAGACACAAACCTTCCTTCATGTTTCTTACAGTCTAGTAGGGAAATCAGATGAAGGTTTAATTAAAAATAAACAAGCGAATGTATAAATAAATGAGAGCATAAAGGACAAAATATTTCTAACATGTTGACTTAATGATATTGATATTTTGCCTTTTAAAAAAATTATAGTTTTAACTTTTCTTAGAGACAATTAACTCTAAAAACCTCAGTATAGTGTAAAGATTTAAAAACTATTATTCACAGTTCTCCTTTCCATTAATGGGAAAGCAATGCTCTCATTATATCAAAAGCAAGGTTGAAAGGACTCTCAAACTCACCTGTTCCTTTCATCCACTTACACTCTGGTTTCTAAAACATCAATGTGATCACACATTATTCCTCTGCTTATACATTTTCAGCAGGCTCCTGTTACCCACAGACCAAGCTCAGGTTCTTTCACATAGTCTATGGGTTTGTTTGTGTTTTTGTCATCCAACCACAAACTTTCACCTTTCAGCTCTATTTCTACCAAATACCCCCACAGCCTTGATGCACACACCACACATACACAAACACTTTATATTTCATAATAGAAAACCAAGAGTTCTTGAGATATACTACGATGGCTTACAAGGTCTTCCTTGCACAAAATATTCTCATTGCCTGAAAGTCTCTCTCTACCATGTCTGCTCTCTCTCTTCCTTACTACACTCTGCTGACTCCTTCTTCCTCCTTTAAGACACAGCTGCTATGTGCTTACACACTCACCAGGAAGTGTTGAAAGAGCCCCTTCTCCCTCTTAACACTGTGTGCTCCCGTGGCATCCTCAGCATGCTTCTATCTCAGCATTTGCCACACTGGGTTTATTCATGTATCTCCTCTACTAGACTACAAGAGCCTTAAAGCAGAGACTGTTATAGTATTTTCATCTCCCTAGTGCATAAACCAACACCTTCCATATAGTACATACTCAATACACATTTATTGAATAATGCATTTATCCACAAGAAATTTGTGCCATTAACAGTAATAAATATTTCACACAAAGCCATGATGCTCAAATTAAAAAGCAAGTAATAAAAGACTATTATTTTAAACTAAGTTGGCAGGGACTGAAATTCTATTTCTGTAAAAGCTGTCATGTATCAGAAGTTAATCCAGGACCTAGCAGGTACAATTTTGGTTCTTGGGGAGCATTACATAACATCAGTAAGTGGCAAGTACTTTTTTTTTTCTTAATGGCTATAGAGGTAAATTGGTCTTAAATGTACTGACCTTATGAAGCTGTACCACAGACTAACATTTGGATGGTCCTTTAAGTAATGTCATTTATAAATATAAGCATGCAAAACACTAAGCTGAGAATTGCTAGATCAAGGCACATTCACAGCAAACTTTAAACCTCATAGAATTTTCCTGTTTTGATTTAAAAATATATATTTCACAATAATCTTACTATGGCTTGCATTCAGACTGCAACCTATAATAGTTTCTGATTTTTATGGCTGGTTTTCTGTGGCATATCTGATGTACAATGAAGTTTTAAATGCTTGCTTAATAAGGAATTTTAAATACAGATTATGTGATTCCTCCTTGCAACACTTTCTGCCGAATGCCCTTGTTCTGCAGGGAGTTTCATTAGTGTGTGCCCTGCTCTCATCCCCCAGCCCTCATTGCTTCAGACAAGGATAGGCTTAATTGAGAGAAAACCAAGCTGTGACTGTGACTCAGGTGTGAAGGCTGTTTCTCTCAGCAAATGAAAACCAGCGGAATGACTGAGTGTTCTTCTCCCTACCCTTCTGATAGATTTAATACTGCATATTAATTGATGTTCTCATAGCCTCTACTCTGTGATTGTTTTCCCCAGGATCCTACTGAGGGTGATTGATGTTCAGATAAATTTGATGGTTTCAAATAGAGAAAGAAAGATTAACATGTGCCAGTAAGAACATTAGGTCACAAGATCTTAGATTGGTCTACATAGGAAATACAATATTAACACATGCTTTTGCAGATTTGAAAAGAAGCAGTCTAGTAAATAAAGTTCAAAGCTGATAATTAGAAAGGAAAAAAAAAAAACTTGGCTTCTTAGGTCTAGTTTCTAACACCTTTTCTTTGCGACATCCAAACAGATGTCTTTGGGTTTACCAGTTAACCCAATTGGAAAGATAATTTATTGATCATATTCATAGCTATGCTAAAACAATTGAGGAGAAAATAAGGATTTTTAAAGTGTCTATTTCACTATCACCTCACTCCCATGCTGAACTATAAGGTTCTGCAAAACAGGATTGGAGCTATACATTGCATTGTTTAGAAGCTCCATATGTTTCTTGGACTTGAACTTCACTGTAATATATTTGTTTACCTAGTACAAGTGTAAAGGTATCATTTTTTAAACCAACCCTCATTTTCATTCCTCCCTGATTTATTTATAATTTTTTCTTTTTATTGAGCACTTATTTTTATAAATAGCCTCAAATCTTTTCTGAAATCAGGCAGAATATGAAAACAGAATGAAACAAAGAAAGTTAATTCAACATTTTCAAAGAGGAAGAAAAAGGAATTGGTAAATTCACATTGTAATTATAGTCTTAGTTTACTTTATATTATCAGAATATCATTTAGCCAAAAGCTTCTGCTTTGGGCTGCTAATAGTTTATGTAAAATGTCTTTGCTAAACTGGACTCCTTAGGGTGAAGCAAGTTCACTTACGAAATCCAACCACATCTTTATTAACTAAAGGCCATAATGAAGGCTGAATTTCTTGCTGAAAAAAACATTATCTTGGGTATAGATGCTAATCTAAAACCTACTTCATGAATTTGCTTATTTTTTCTGCTCCCTTCAGACATTAGCCAGCTAAAGCCATTACACATACATTAATTACACCAATTAGTCCCAACTGCACACACACATACATTCAAGACTTGATTATCTGAGCTAAAAGATGTGGTTAGGCATGGCACAAATAATACAAGTGAGCAAAAAATTCAAATCCCAGGTACATTGAGCTAATGAATGCATTATATATTTTTTGCATAGCTCAGATACATTATTATGCTTTTCTTAATTTAATAATGCAATTACCTTACATTTCTGTATTCTATCCAGGTAATGTTAGGAAGAGCAGGCCCTGATTTATAACTAGCATTGGGAAAACCCAGCCTACACTTTAAAAATTTGATCATGTCTCTATTCCTTCTTTATATTCAAATATGTTTTTTTTACCTAGCTGGACATCCTCTATACTGTCGCTTTAATGCCCACAATGTCCAACACACCCAAGAACAATTATCCTCACAGGTGTAAGCATTCATTCATTCATTCATCTCCTATGAGTAAAGGAAGCTGGAAGGCAGCCAGTCAGTCTCTACCTAAAAGTAAGCCCAACTTTCATTTCTTTGGAGTTAATTAGTTTTTTGAATTAACTTCCGTAACGTTTTGCTAGTTTAAATCACCTTTTGTAAGACAGCATAGTGTAATGCACTGATTCTCAAATTTTACTGTGCAAAACAAAACAACTTGGAGAGCCTTGTTAAAACGCAGATTGCTAGGCTCCCACTCCCAGGTTTTGAATCAGTTGGTCTGGGATGAGATCCAATAATTTGCATCACTAACAAGTTCTCAGGTGATGTGGATGCTGTTAGTCTGGGGACCTCACTTTGGGAATCACTAGTGTAATGGTAAGGAATGTAGCTTAAACCCAGCTTCAGCACAACTAGCTGTTTAACCTTGAGCCTCAGTTTTCTTTTCTGTAACCTGAGGGTAATTATGGCAACCAATTTCATAGAGTTATTTAGGTTATTAAATGAGTTATGTATTTTAAATGCATACAATGATATCTGGAACCTAGTAAGTGGTGTTAATTATTATTATTGTTGCTGTTTCTATTTACAAACACAGGTCATCCAGAATAATCATAAATGAATTAACACTAAAAAAAGAACAAAATGCTTTTCTCTGAAATGGTTGAGCACTAGACACTGGGAGAAAAAGAATGTTGATAGATCAACCCCTTAGAGTAACTTAGAGAAGAAGAGTGGGGGAAAGCATGTAGGCCTTTATTATATTATGAGGCATCATCACAAGGCAGGGAGAGAATGTATGACAAAAGTGAGGGAAAGGGTACTAAGGAGAAAGTCCTTGATTTTTCTCTGATGTACTGTTGCTGGGCTCACATTAGGGATTCAGTAAATGTGTGTTACATGTCTATTTTGTTATTTAAGCCCTGAGTGAGGACTGAATAAGCAAAAGTGAGCAAAACAGAAATGTTCTCTGCTCTCCTCCAGCTTAAAATTTAGTTTAAAAAATCATATAAGTCCATGTGGAAAAGCAAATGTCACAAATACCAAACAAGGTCTTATTGTTTTAGAGATATCCAATGAGACTTCTTAGAAAAAAATGATTGAATAGTTACAGTCCATAAACAAGCTCAGTTAAGTCAATAGAAATTTCTCAGTTTCTGAAATAGATGATAGATAAATGAGTGTCCAGAAGGACAGATAGATAATTAGGTGTTGAATCAAAGCCTACTGAGGGCATAAATTTTACTAGTTAACAATTATTTGTGATATATAAATTAAATAGTTCAATACCAAACTGTTTAACTATAGCTAATAGAATTGATTTCAAAGACAGTTACATAAAACTCAACTTTTCAGAGGCCTAAATGAATAGGAAATAATTTTTCTTGGATAAAAGAAATCTGGAGGCAAGTGATGTTGGTTTGGTGGCTCAAAACTTCAGGACACATGGCTCTGAAATTCTCTCAAGCCTTTCCATCTTGATTGTCACCTCATGGTCGCAAGACAGCTGCAGTATTCAAGGCATAAAAGTGGTGCATTTTCACCTACTTTCCTGATAGTCCTTCACTCCCAACCCCCACAAAACAGATTTCTCTTTAAGTATCAGAGGTTGGAATTGATTCACCAGATAACTCCAGGGGCAAAGCAGGCTGGAAAGTGGAAAAAGGAACTGTCATAATTTCCTTTGGTTAAGCATGACCCCCTTTCTTAGGAGGAGTCTGGGTACAAAGATGAGATCTTGCTATTTAGGAAGAAGGAGCAACTGACAGTTTCTGCTAAAAAAATATGCAATTTTGGTTTATAGGTGAATTTATACTTATTGGGTTGTAAATATTGAAGTTTGGTGGAGATAATAATAAAATATCAATAAAAATTGATATATATGGGCTTCCTTGGTGGCGCAGTGGTTGAGAGTCCGCCTGCCGATGCAGGGGACACGGGTTCGTGCCCCGGTCTGGGAAGATCCCACATGCCGTGGAGCAGCTGGGCCTGTGAGCCATGGTTGCTGAGCCTGTGTGTCCGGAGCCTGTGCTCCACAACAGGAGAGGCCACAACAGTGAGAGGCCCGCATACCGCAAAAAATAAATAAATAAATAAATAAATAAATAAATAAATAAATAAATTGGTGTCTGAGTCTCACACCCAATATTTTCATTTAAAAAAAATAAAAATTAAATTAAAAAAAGAATGTCAGGCTCAAATTTCCTCTTCAATAGAAAGTGATATTTCCAAGGTATACTTTCAGCCTAAGGTCCTTTGCCTCATAGACCCAGAGACAATGTGTAATTAAATAGTGCTGACTTCCAGCTTCCCTTTCTACAACTCTTTCATCATAGAGACTCTCACACTGTGTTGTAATCACCAGCTTACTTCTTTTGCTCACTTTCAAAGTTTTTCTGTCAGACTTGTGTGGAGTCAAGCCCTGTTTGCTGTCTTTCCTCCCAAGTTAACTCCTTTGAGGGCAAGGATCGTCTCTCATTTATCCCCTTTAACCTATTCCCAGTACACAAGGGAGAGAGAAGTGGCCAAGAAAGAGCTGTAGGAGGAAAGTTGCAGAAGTCAGAAGCAGAGAGACCCTTAACGTGAAATGTCAGCTGGAAGCATGATAGATGAAGAATGAGATTATTTAATGGTCAAAAATAAACTGTTAGAAGATGTCCACTTGTGCTCTCATTATGACCTATGTATTCGAGCCCAGAATGAAAGAACATAGTGAGTTTACCGGGCAATAGTTAAATGTATGGATGACAACACCCAAAGACGCTAGACAATGGATCTTTCAAAAGAACACATATGTGGAGGACCTTCAAGATGGTGGAAGAGTAAGACGTGGAGATCACCTTCCTCCCCCAAAATACATCAAAAATACACCTACATGTGGAACAACTCCTACAGTAAACCTACTGAACATTGGCAGAAGACCTCAGACCTCCCAAAAGGCAAGAAAGTCCCCACATACCTGGGTAGGGCAAAAGAAAAAAGAAAAAAACAGAGACAAAAGAATAGGGATGGGACCTTCACCTCTGGGAGGAAGCTGTGAAGGAGGAAAAGTTTCCACACACTAAGGGGCACCTTCATTGGTGAGGACGGGGTGATGGGTGGCAAGGAAGTTTTGGAGCCATGGAGGAGAGCACAGCAACAGGGGTACAGAGGGCAAAGCAGAGAGATTCCCACAGAGAAGATCGGTGCTGACCAGCACTCACCAACCAGAGACGCTTGTCTGCTCACCCGCTGGAGTGGGTGGGGGCTGGGAGCTGAGGCTCGGGCTTCAGAGTTCAGATCCCAGGGACAGGACTCAGGTTGGCTGTGTGAACATAGCCTGAAGGGGGCTAGTGTGCCACAGCTAGCTGGGAGGGAGTCCGGGAAAAACTCTGGACCTGCCTAAGCAGCAAGAGACCATTGTTTTGGGGTGCACAAAGAGAGAAGAATCCTTCCCTGTCTGCCCACAGAAGGCAGAGCACCTCCTAAAGGAGCTCCAGAGACAGGTGTAAGCTGTGACTATCAGCTCAGAAACCAGAGATGGGCATGAAACACTAACACTGCCACTGCAGCCACCAAGAATCCTGCATGCAAGCACAGGTCACTATCCACACACCGCCTGCCCCCCTCCGGGAGCCTGTGCAGCCTGCCACTGCCAGGGTGCTGTGATCCAGGGACAACTTCCCCAGGAGAAAACAAGGCACACCTCAGGCTGTTGCAACATCACACTGGCCTCTGCCACCACAGGCTCACCCTGCATTCTGTACCCCTCCCTTGCCGCAGCCTGAGTGAGCCAGAGCCCCCTAATCAGATGCTCCTTTAACCCCATCCTATCTGGGTGAAGAACAGATGCCGGAGGGTGACCTACATGCAGAGGCGGGGCCAAATCCAAAACTGAATCCCAGGAGCTATGCAAACACAGAAGAGAAAGGGAAATTTCTCCGTGCAGTCTCAGGAGCAGTGGATTAAATCTTCACAATCAATTTGATGTACCCTGCATCTGTGGAATACCTGAACAGACAACGAATCAACCCAAAAGTGAAGCAGTGGACTTTGGGAGCAACTGTAGACTTGGGGTTTGCTGTATGTGACTGACTAGTTTCTGATATATATGTTTATCTTAGTTTAGTTTTTAGTGCTTGTTGTCATTGGTGGATTTGTTTACTGGTTTGGTTGCTCTCTTCTTCTTTTTTCTCAATTTTTAATTTTTTTATTTTAATAATAATTTTTTTTATTTTAATAACTTTATTTTATTATTTTCTTTCTTTCTTTTTTTCCTCCCTTTTCTTCTGAGCTGTGTGGCTGACAGGGTCTTGGTGCTTGGGCCAGGTGTCAGGCCTGAGCCTCTGAGGTGGGAGAGCCAAGTTCAGGACATTGTACCACCAGAGATCTCCAGGCCCTACGTAATATCAACTGGCGAGAGCTCTTCCAGAGATCTCCATCTCAAAGCTAAGAGCCAGCTCCACTCAACGACCAGCAAGCTCCAGTGCTGGACGCTCTATGCCAAACAACTAGCAAGACAGGAACACAAACAAACCCATTAGCAGAGAGGCTGCCTAAAATCATAATAAGTTCACCAATAACCCAAAACACACCACCAGATGAAGCCCTGCCCACCAGAAAGACAAGATCCAGCACCACCCACCAGAACACAAGCACCAGTCCTCTCCACCAGGAAATTGACACAACCTACTAAACCAACCTTACCCACTGGGGGCAGACACCAAAAACAACAGGAACTATGAACTTGCAGCCTGCGAAAAGGAGACCCCAAACACAGTAAGTTAAGCAAAAGGAAAAGACAGAGAGAAATATGCAGCAGATGAAGGAGCAAGGTAAAAACCCAACAGAACAAATGAATGAAAAGGAAATAGGCAGTCTACCTGAAAAAGAATTCCGAGTAATGATAGTAAACATGATCCAAAATCTTGGAAATAGAATGGAGAAAATACAAGAAACGTTTAATAAGGACCTAGAAGTACTAAAGAGCAAACAAAGAATGATGAACAACACAATAAATGAAATTAAAAACTCTCTAGAAGGAATCAGTAGCAGAATGACTGAGGCAGAAGAATGGATAAGTGACATGAAAGATACAATACTGGAAATAACTACCAGAGCAAAATAAAGAACAAAGAATGAAAAGAATTGAAAACAGGCTAAGAGACTTCTGGGACAAAATTAAGCATGCCCACATTCGAATTATAGGGGTCCCAGGGAAGAAGAGTAAAAGAAAGGGACTGACAAAATATTTGAAGAGATTATAGTTGAAACCATTTTTAATATGGGAAAGGAAATAGTCAATCAAATCCAGGAAGCACAGAGAGTCCCATACAGGATAAATCCACAGAGAAACATACCAAAACACACATTAATCAAACTATCAAAAACTAAGTTCAAAGAAAAAATATTAAAAGCAGCAAGGGAAAAGCAACAAATAAGTACAAGGGAATCCCCATAAGGTTAACAGCTGATCTTTCAGCAGAAACTCTGCAAGCCAGAAGGGAGTAGCAGGACATATTTAAAGTGATGAAAGGGAAAAACCTACAACCAAGATTACTCTACTCAGCAAGGATCTCATTCAGATTCGACAGAGAAATTAAAACCTTTACAGACAAGCAAAAGCTGAGAGAGTTCAGCACCACCAAACCAGCTTTACAACAAATGCTAAAGGAACTTCTCTAGGCAGGAAACACAAGAAAAGGAAAAGACCTACAAAAAAACCAAAAAAAGTTAAGGAAATGTCAATAGGAACATAAATATCAGTAATTACCTTAAATGTAAATGGATTAAATGCTCTAAACAAAAGACATAGACTGGCTGAATGAACACAAAAGCAAGACCCATATATATGATGTCTACAAGAGACCCACCTCAGACCTACAACACATACAGACTGAAAGTGAGGGGATGGAAAAAGATATTTCATGCAAATAGAAATCAAAAGAAAGCTGGAGTAGCAATTCTCATGTCAGAAAAAATAGACTTTAAAATAAAGACTATTACAAGAGACAAAGAAGGACACTACATAATGATCAAGGGATTGATCCAAGAAGAAGATATATCAATTGTAAATATTTATGCACCCAACATAAGAGCATCTCAATACATAGGGCAAATGCTAACAGCCATAAAATGTGAAATTGACAGTAACACAATCATAGTAGGGGAATTTAACACCCAGGTTTCACCAATGGACAGATCATCCAAAATTAATATAAATAAGGAAACACAAGCTTTAAATGATATATTAAACAAGAAGGACTTAACTGATATTTATAGGACATTCCAACCAAAACCAACAGAATACATTTTCTTCTCAAGTGCCCATGGAACATTCTCCAGGATATATCATATCTTGGGTCACAAATCAAGCCTTGGTAAATTTAAGAGAATTGAAATCATATCAAGTATCTTTTCTGACCCTAATGCTATGAGACTAGCTATCAATTACAGGAAAAAATCTGTAAAAAATTTTCTACATGGCAGCTAAACAATATGCTACTAGATAACCAAGAGATCACTGAAGAAATCAAAGAGGAAATCATACCTAAAAATACCTAGAAACAAATGAAAAATGACAATGAAAACAAATGACATGAAAACACGATCACCCAAAACCTATGGGAAGCAGCAAAAGAAGTTCTAAGAGGGAAAAATATAGCAATACAATCCTACCTCAAGAAACAAGAAATGTCTCAAATAAACAACCTAACTTTATAACTAAAGCAATTAGAGAAAGAACAAAAAACCACAAAGTTAGCAGAAGGATCAATAGCAAAGATCAATAAATAGCAAAGATCAATAAAACTAAATGCTGGTTCTTTGAGAAGATAAACAAAATTGATAAACCATTAACCAGGCTCATCAAGAAAAAAAGAGAGAAGGCTCAAATCAACAGAATTAGAAATGAAAAAGGAGAAGTAACAACTGACACTGCAGAAATACAAAGGATAATGAGAGATTACTACAAGCAATTATATGCCAATAAAATGGACAACCTGGAAGAAATGGACAAATTCCTTGAAAAGCACAACCTTCTGAGATTGAATCAGGAAGAAACAGAAAATATAAACAGACCAATCACAAGCACTGAAATTGAGATTGTGATTAAAAATTTTCCACAGACAAAAGCCCAGGACTTCACAGGCGAATTCTATCAAACCTTTAGAGAAGAGCTAACACCTATCCTTCTCAAACTCTCCAAAATACAGTAGAGGGAGGAACACTCCCAAACTCATTCTACAAGGCCACCATCACCCTGATATCAAAACCAGATAAGGATGTCACACAAAAAAACTACAGGCCAATATCACTGATGAAAATAGACATGAAAATCTGCAAAAAAAATACTAGCAAACAGAATCCAACAGCACATTAAAAGGATCATACACCATGATCAAGTGGGGTTTAACCCAGGAATGCAAGGATTCTTCGATATATGCAAATCAATCAATGTGATAAACCATATTAACAAATTGAAGGAGATAAACCATATGATCATCTCAATAGATGTAGAAGAAGCTTCTGACAAAATTCGGCACCCATTTATGATAAAAGCTCTCCAGAAAGTAGGCATAGAAGGATATTACGTCAACATAATAAAGACCATATATGAGAAACCCACAGCCAATGGTGAAAAACTGAAACCATTTCCATTAAGATCAGGAACAAGATAAGGTTGCCCACTCTCACCACTATTATTCAACGTAGTTTTGGAAGTTTTAGCCACAGCAATCAGAGAAGAAAAAGAAATAAAAGGAATCCAAGTCAGAAAAGAAGAAGTAAAACTGTCACTGTCTGTAGATGACATGATACTATACATTGAGAATCCTAAAAATGCTACCAGAAAATTACTAGAGCTAATCAATGAACTTGGTAAAGCAGCAGGATACAAAATTAATGCACAGAAATCTCTGGCATTCCTATACACTAATGATGAAAAATCTGAAAGAGAAATTAAGGAAACACTCCCATTTACCATTGCAACAAAAAGAATAAAATACCTGGGAATAAACCTACCTAAGGAGAAAAAAAGACCTATATGCAGAAAACTATAAGACACTGATGAAAGAAATTAAAGATGATACAAACAGATGGAGAGATATACCATGTTCTTGGATTGGAAGAATCAACATTGTGAAAATGACTATACTACCCAAAGCCATCTACAGATTCAGTGCAATACCTCTCAAACTACCCATGGTATTTTTCACAGAACTAGAGCAAAAAACTGCACAATTTGTATGGAAACACAAAAGACCCACATAGCCAAAGCAATCTTGAGAATGAAAAACAGAGCTGGAACAATCATGCTCCCTGACTTCAGACTATACTACAAAGCTACAGTAATCAAGACAATATGGTACTGGCACAAAAACAGAAATATTGATCAATGGAACAGGATAGAAAGCCCAGAGATAAACCCATGCACATATGGTCACCTCATCTTTGATAAAAGAGGCAAGAATATACAATGGAGAAAAGACAGCCTCTTCTACAATTGGTTTTGGGAAAACTGGACAGTTACTTATAAAAGAATTAAATTAGAATACTCCCTAACACCATACACAAAAATAAACTCAAAATGGATTAAAGACCTAAATGTAAGACTGGACACTATCAAACTCTTAGAGGAAAACATAAGCAGAACACTCTATGACATAAATCACAGCAAGATCCTTTTTGACCCACCTCCTAGAGAAATGGAAATAAAACCAAAAATAAACAAATGAGGCCTAATGAAACTGAAAAGTTTTTCCACAACAAAGGAAACCATAAACAAGATAAAAAGACAACACTCAGAATGAGAGAAAATATTTGCAAACAAAGCAACTGACAAAGGATTAATCTCAAAAATATATAAGCAGCTCATGCAGCTCAATATGAAGAAAACAAAAAACCCAGTCCAAAAATGGGCAGAAGACCTAAATAGACATTTCTCCAAAGAAGATATACAGATTGCCAACAAACACATGAAAGGATGCTCAACATCACTAATCATTAGAGAAATGCAGATCAAAACTACAATGAGGTATCACCTCACACCGGTCAGAATGGCCATCATCAAACAATCTACAAACAATAAATGCTGTAGAGGGTTTGGAGAAAAGGGAACCCTCTTGCACTTTTGGTGGGAATGTAAATTGATAGAGAACAGTATTGAGGTTCATTAAAGAAATAAAAATAGAACTACCATATGACTCAGCAATCCCACTACTGGACATATACCCTGAGAAAACCATAATTCAGATAGAGTCATGTACCACAGTGTTCATTGCAGCACTATTTACAATAGCCAGGACATGGAAACCACCTAAATGTCCATCAATAGATGAATGGGTAAACAAGATGTGGCACATATATACAATGGAATATTATTCAGCCATATAAAGAAATGAAATTGAGTTATTTGTAGTGAGATGGATGGACCTAGAGTCTCATACAGAGTGAAGTAAGTCAGAAAGAGAAAAAAAATACTGTATGCTAACACATATATATGGAATCTAAAAAAAAAAAAAAAAGGTTCTGAAGAACCTAGAGGCAGGACAGGAATAAAGATGCAGATGTAGACAATGAACTTGAGGACATGGGGAGGGGGAAGGGTAAGCTGGGACTAAGTGAGAGAGTGGCATTGACATATACACACTACAAAATGTAAAACTGATAGCTAGTGGGAAGACCCCGCATAGTAGAGGGAGATCAGCTCGGTGCTTTGTGACCACCTAGAGGGGTGGGATAGGGAGGGAGGGAGCTAGGTGCAAGAGGGAGGAGATATAGGGATATATGTATGCATATAGCTGATTCACTTTTTTATACAGCAGAAACTAACACAACATTGTAAAGCAATTATACTCCAATAAAGATGTTAAAAAAAAAGAACACATATGTGAACTGAGTTCTGTCTCTATAGTCAGGTAGAAAATCACTCCCTATTTTAATTAGAGATAGAAAGTGTGATGGGGAGGGGGAAATGAAAAGGGAAGGAATAGGGCTTCCCGGGTGGCGCAGTGGTTGAGAGTCCGCCTGCGGATGCAGGGGACACGGGTTCGTGCCCTGGTCTGGGAAGATCCCCCATGCCGCGGAGCGGCTGGGCCCGTGAGCCATGGCCGCTGAGCCTGTGCGTCCGGAGCCTGTACTCTGCAACGGGAGAGGCCACACAGTGAGAGGCCCGCATACCACACACACACACACACACACACACACAAAGGGAAGGAATATATTTGAATATTTATAGGGGAAGATAATAAGAAAATGTGAAGAAGGATCTTAACAGTTAGTGCACATAGGATATTATCTATAAAGAAAAATTATTAAGAAATAACTCAAATGACCAAAAGCTGCAGAATGTTTGACTGCATTAGGGTATATGCATAAAATAAAAAATTACTCAGAGACTAGAAAAAACAGTAGATGTATACATACGTCACATGTCAGACCTTACACCGTCTAATTCTCATAGCCACTTTATAAATGATATACTATCATTATTCTTATTTTCTAGGTGATGAAACCAAGGCGCAGCTGTGTAAAGTTACTTGTTCAAAGTCACACAGATGGTTAGTGAAAGAATTGGGATTCAAACCTGGGGAGTTTCTGCTTAAGCCCTGAGCTCTACATGGAGTGAAATGGCCAAAACTCACTATTACCATTATGTGAAATGAACAGGTCACTGAACAGTGTGTATGCTAATGGTCGCATTTTTGTTAACGTAATATAGAGCTACAAAGAAATAGTGAGTAGAACAAAATCAAAAGTTGAAGAAGAAAATGAGGCAATCTAGAACTTTCTAGCATATCCCCAACCAATTACAAAAAGCACTAAATTGTGTTTGGGAGATGCAACATTGTGAAATTCCTCTAAAGCACTTGGCTCTCTTTGAAATGTCCATTCGGCTGTAAGAGAAGATCATTTTTATATCCCCTCTACAGATCCGCTTGATTGCATTTCAGCTCTATTAGAAAGTTGCTTCTCGCTAATTCAAGTTGACTTTTTAATAGCCACTTATACTTCAATCACCAGACACATGACAATTTTAGGGTTTAAACACTGCCATCACTTAGATCCAGGCAGACTTAGTTCTTGGCTGTGACCAAAACACAGTGTTAAAATTTGAAGTTTAACTGAGTGCACTAATTTTTAGGTTCTTTACTTTTTACTACCTGCTTTTAATTCTTATGTGAGGAGAATACTATGGAGAATGAAACAAATCAAGTGACCCCAAGCAAGCGTGGGGGAAGAAGAGAGTAGTTCTTTGTAATACAGTATTTCTCTCCAGCAGTATGTTGACATGTGCTAAAACATAAAAGTGCCAAGGTCAGCCAGCAGCTCCAGGGGGTCCTTTCCCAAGACGACCAGCCTGGGATAATTACCCTCACACAGGAACATTACCTGTGTTGTCCCTCAGGCAGAGACAAAATAAATCAAAGCAGTTGCAAGACTTGGGTTTGTCAGACTGCCACTTTTCTGTTTTCAGTGTTTCTTGATTCTCTGAGTGATTTATTTATTTGTATAAATTTTGAAAGTAATTCATTAATATTAGAGAAAGGCTGGGACTTGATCTTTAACGGGCTTTGGAGTAAAGAGGACTATTCATTAATATATTCAGTCTTTCCTCTCCACCCTCTTGAGAGCATCACATCTACTTTCACTATACTCTGACTCGAATTTCTTAGATCGGAGGGTCACTGAGATGTTATGAAATGTTAGTCTACAATTCTCAGTGAAATTTGAGACCCACGTACAAGACAGATGCTGGCATGGGGTATCAGGCTTAAATTTTTATAAGTTATTTTGTATCTTGAGAAACTTCAAAAAACATAAAAATGAAGGCAGAGAACTCTCAAAAGGGGCTAGTGGGCTAAGACATTGATTGGAAGTATAATCTCCAGGATCCCATCTTTGCTCCTCACATATCATTTACTCCAAGTCAAACTGCTTAATCCATGATGCTCCAGAATTGTATATATACTGGAAACAAAATAACACTTACAATACTGATATACGAAATGTGGAACTAAATCCAACAAAACCATTAATCCTACAATACCTTCATTATAGCGAATAAAAACCCACCACCTCGGGCTTTCATGAAGTCACATGACTAATTAGTGGGTCGTGAGGTATGAGGATTCAGATGACTGGATTCCCTACCTGAGGAGTTTCCTGCTGCCCTATATTGGCCATGGGCCAGTAGCCTATGAAGAAACTTATGATGACAAATAATAAATCTAGATTTTTTTCAGTGGGGCTATTGACTTCATATTTCTGTGCTTCCATTTCCTTAAGTAGAAAATGAGAGGTCTAGAATTCCTTATGCAAATATTTTTCAGACCCAATGACCATTTGGAAAAACAAATGGGCAAAGTAACAACAACCAAAGACATGTGGCAGCTGAGTGGAAAGGCCAGTGACATCACTAGAGGATGGCCAGTGAATTATTAAAGAAACTGCCATCTTCTCTAAAGGCAGCCACGTGTGGAGCTCAGGGCCTAAAGCGGGGCTTCCTGAGATGAATGCCTACCTTGCAAGATGCTCCATAAAAAGAGTGCTCCAAGATGGGATAGCTAAGTCTGGGTACCTAGCACATTGCATAGAGCTCTGTGCAGAAATTATGCAGTAGTTGAGCACCTTTAAGGTGCTCCTTAAATCCTGAGTAAAGAAACCTGTGTATCCTTGCTTAATACAGCATTTACCAAGCATAAATGACCAGGAAACCCTGTTTATTCATGGACTATCTATTAATATGGTATATAAATGTCCTGTACAACACATACTGGGAAACCGTGGGCAAAGCCTAGTCAAAGAAGATTCTACGTTGCCCATCCCCTCAGCCCTTTTCTCAGGTCAAGGCCATCTCCCCAACCCCAGACCTAAACTTTCCAACCACTCCTCTTCAGTCCTCTGGCAGTTCTCACCTTGGGGATTCAGGGTAGAGGATCATGCCCTGGACTCCTTTCTTTGCTGTGGACCAGAGAGCAAGAGACAGGGGAGCATCTTAGTACTAAGAGGCAAGGGAGCTGCAGGTAACCAGGTGTTCACTTTGGACATGAATGGGGGCTGGATGAACAAATACACCATTACAAAGGGTATAAACCAAAGCCAGCCCCAGGCAAAACGACACGTGTGATCACCCTATAGGGAAAGCTTCTTATTGCTCCAGTGGTGACTCTGAGGCTGCCGCTAGCCACTGGCCACTGCAGGGCAGTTGAACATCAGCATATCTCGTCACTTCAATGTCCTTCTCCCTTTTCCCTTCTTTTGAAGTAAAGTTATAGAGTTTCTAGTGAGAATTAATTGCTCATTTTTCTAGTTTTTCCTTGGCTCTTTGTTTATATCTGTTTATATCTATCGCCTAGTTTTATAGCAATAATTTGCATGTCTGCCTTCCCAGCCAAAACAAAAAGTGCTATAAGGTACAGCATCTAGATTATTCACTGTTTCATTCTTAGAACTCTGCACATAGAGGAAGCTTAATAAATGTTTAAATGAATGAACAAATGGATGATAAATGCAGGAATGGCAAAAACACAATTTCTAGATTAAGCAACAATTGTGACTCCCTGAATTTATAGTTTTTTGCCATTCAGGTTTAAAGGCTATAAACTTGGCAGCAATTACATAATAGCCCCTTGCAGATCCCATTCCTAACCTTCACTCTGCAAACTTATTGCTCTTTATTCTAATCCACAGCCAAATCTTTTCTTTTAGTACTGTCAAAGGAAACCCTGGTGTCCAAGGAAATCCTGAGATATCACTTTAAAATTTTTAAAAAGTAAAATGTTTGTGTAAAAGGAAGGGAAAATGCCTCAGTTCCAAACACTTTGGTAAAAGTAGTGATGAGAATTCACAGGAAAACTGACCCACAAAATATATACACAGCTGGGTTTTGTTGATCATAAGAAGGGAAGAGACTCATCTCCCTTTCTGAGACTGAATACGCCTTGATCTTTACCATGAAGGACAAGCAAGGTGGGGGACAGAGCAAAAACTGAAGGCCACGATGGTTAAGAGACAAGATTAATGACATTAGTAAAGTTGATGGAGGCCTGTGGGCTTGAAGTGATTGTAATAACTCTTATGAAGCCCGAGGGCGTAAATATTTAACAAACAATCACTTCATGGTCTCATATCCACCATAGGGAAACAGAGTAAAAGTGGTGATATTATTGTCTCTTTGAGGACTTGGTTATTTAACAATTAAAGGAAGGAAAAAAGAAAATCTGAAAGGATTTTCCCTTCACATGATTTCTCTCTGAAACCATACTCAATCCATTCATGGCTTGGAGTAAAGATTCTCATTCTCATTGCTTCTTCTGTGCAAGGCAGGCACTGGGATGTTTCTGGCAACTCTTCCTTGCTGTTTAAATTTGAACCTATGCAAGCGGTCTTTGCTCTCTGGAGTGAGTGAGTCTCTTTAGTAAATTGGCTTGCCACCTCAGGCTCACATCTGTCACTGTACTTAATTGCTCTTGGTTCAACCTATTTTGTTTTTTGTTCCTTTTGTGGGGCATGTTTCAATAAGGGGGATATGTCTTCAGTGTCAACAAGGGGGAGCTTCCCAGATCCCATCCATTCAGTGTCTAATACAGGATTCTTGGCCAATTTAGTCAACTTCCCCTTATCCCCACTCCAGTCACTTCACTTAGGCCCAGGAGACTGTGGCTCTGCGAAAACATATTAGTGAGTTTATTCCTGCCAGCAAGAAGAGAGTGACATTGCTCACTTTAGAGAGGTAAATCAGCTTCACAAAGGGCACACCGTCAGTTTAATAAGAGTCTGTATTTACTGAGCACTAATTATGGGCCAGGCATTGCACTGAGTGATTTACAAACATTATTTCATTAATCTATCACTACAGTTTTATGAAATACGTACTTTTATTTTTCCCCAGATTACAAATGATATAACTAAGATTTAGAGAAGTTATGTAATATGCTCAAGGTCACAAAGCTAAGAAGTGGATGAGCAAAGATTATAATCCATATCTGTCTGACTCCCAGAGTTTGCCCTTTAATTAATCTACTATAATACCTCACATATGAGTGCATGAGAAAAGATAAAGCACTAAATAAATGATAGTCAATTTTAAAAATATGAGAAAGGTACTTGTTAAAATTATACGGTGGTTGAAAATTTAAAAGAATTCTGAAAATTTCCAGAGCAGAAACATATTAGCATTATAGTATGAGCAATTTTGCGAGTTTTTCTTAAGGACCCTCCTGTGAGGACATCTTCATGGGAAGATGATAGTCAAGGCCATGACAACTGAGTGGAAGTAACTCACATTCAAGTTAGTGATGAAGCAAGAGCTTTTCTTCAGGGTAACTAATGCACTCAGTATTCTTCCTTGTCTCTTCTTCAGTTTCCCAGACCCCATCCACCCAGTGTTTAATGCGGGAATCCTCTCCCTCCGGTTTTGTTAACACCGCAGGTCATCCATTTCTTCCGCTGACTCTTGGGGCATCTGTAGTCTCTCAGCAACTCTCCATTCCAGGTCTCTCTTCCTTTATATCTCTTACCTCTATATCTCTTTACCTCTGAATATAGGCCTCTCCTCGCTTGTATTCCTCTCCTACTCCTCATTTAAATATCCTTCCTTCTGCTAGGACTTGCTGTGAGAGGTGAGTCTCCAAAATTCATTGAGACAGGGACTGGTTTTATAAAATATGTATAAAAATATGGTCAAACTACAATGTTCTAGATCAAAAGTCAATTTCCAATACTTTAAGAAGTCCACCCTAGACACGCGATTATGGTATTAAGTTGTAAATTCCATTTTATTTATTCAGTAGTAAAAAATTATTATCACTTAGGTATATATTGACACATGGTGTGAAACTTGGTGTCATGGTGTTTAAAAGTATAGGCTCCAGAGGCAGACTAAGTTGGAATTCTGGCTCTGCCACTTATAGCCATGTGACCTTGAAAAAGTTACTTCATTGCACAGTGCCTCAGTTCTCTCATAGGTAAAATAGGGATAATTATGTTAACTAGTTTATAGGGTTGTTGTGAATATAAAATGAATGAATGTATGAAAAACATTGATAAGAGTAGCTGGTATAAAGTAAACACTCAAAGATGTTATAATTATTATAATGTCTTCACAATATCAGCAGACTTGCTCTAATAAACCAGAGAAGTGAGTGATAGGTTTTCTTAGGCTGACCAAGCAAATACATAAATAAATATGTGCTTAAGACTTATACTCAGTCTATGCAGCATCCTTGGGCTTATACAAGCAATATAGAAGTAGTTTCTGCAAATACTTGCCCAAGAATAGAAGAGAAAAAAGAGAACTTTTCTATTTTAAGATTCTGTTTTGGTAGGAGAATCATGGGATTTGATGTCAGAAGAATTAGCTTCCACCTCTGATATTCTTATTTATGAGTTTCAAAAACTTCTGAGCCTCTTTGTTTTTAATTGCAAAAATAATACCACTAATCAGAGTGGCATCCCAAAGTTGTCATATCAACAGAATGAGATAAAATAGTAAGTTGTAAAGCACTATATACTTTTAGTGCTTACTGTTTTGTTTTCCAAAAAGCATTTTAGAGGATCAATGTATAAAGCCTTATACATGTAGAGCACAACTTTCTAAAAAGCAACCGTATACATGCTAGATGTTTCTAGTCGATATGCTATAATTCTCATAAAACCCTCCACACAAATATCATTGTCTCTGTTTCATCAAGACCAAGGCTCAAAAAAGATTATGGAATGCTCAAAGTTATACAACTGGTAAATGACACCTAAATTTTAACACAATTTTTCAGCTTCCAAAGTCCAGATCATTCTTTGAATTATAAAATCAGCCCCATTTATTGTAATTCTTTACTGGTACAATTGACTAGATATAGGCATAAAAATATAGTAACTTCCTTCAGAGAATGTGTAAGCTACTCGGAGATAGTAATTACATATCTATGCTGCTATAACAAACTAAAAATTCAGGATGTTATACCAAATAAATTTATTTTTTACCCATTTAACAACACAATGTGGATGTTTCTGACCAGTGAGCAGCTTTCTCCCTGTAGTGATTCACAGACCCAGGTACCTTGCACCTTGTGGTTCTGCCTTTTCCTTAGGCCTTGGAGTCCTCTGTTTTCCATCAGCAGAAGAGGAAAGAAGCAAAAGCTCCACCTGCTTTTTAAGAAATTCTTGGCCCAGAAGTGACTCTTCTCACTTATGCTCCTATTCTACTGGGGATAGATAGTCATGTGATCACATCTGGTACAAGAAGGGCTGGAAAATGTAATGCCTGGTTGGGCAACTGTCCCAGCCACAATCCACACTATGGAAGAGAGTGGTACAAACTTTAACCATAGCTGCCTAGGTATGTGAAAGATAATAAGTGATGGAAGTTTGTTAATTCCCTAAAAGAAAACTCTATAGATGAGTTGGGTTTTAGAAGTCAGAAATTTTCAGGTTTTAGATAATAAACAGATAATACAGTCCCTGTACCATATTATATGTCACGTCCACACACAGGTCTAGAGAAGATCCCTATAATTAAACGCAGTAGTCTTTCTGCAGTGAAATAAATTAATATTCACACTAAAATGTGATAAATAAGAATAGAAATCAACTCACATCTGTTGAAGTCAGGGTTTGCCACCAAAGAGGCTTTCCAAAAACCTTCAACAGATGAATAAGTTTTTAGTTTTCTGAATTGCAGATACAGAATTTGTGAACTTGCATCAGGACTAGGGATATGATTCAACAAAAGCATAAAGGAAGGACTTGAGTGCTGTTAGCAGCTTGTAGAAGAGCTCTTGCTCAAGTGCAAGAAGGTCACATGTGACTGGTCAATTACTATGTGCTTCAGCTCCTTAACAAGTTAAATGTTTTGGTCTTTTTGTACTTCCAAATGCAAAGAGTTATTAGGCCCAGTGAGAGAATAAGTACTTAACCATTTGTTACACACACAGAACAGCTGCCGCCTGGCATTTTCTTTCCACTTACAACACTAAGTGGATGAACTGACACTTTGAAACTGATAATCAAAATGTCCTTCCCACTAAGCTCTAGTCATCAACAATAGGCAGTTTTAAATCAGTTATAAACCTTTCAACTCAGGAGAAAATCAGCTTATGCTTAGCTTTATGGTATAGCCATTTCATTTTTTACTCTTTTTTGCATTAAAAATAAGAGATAATCTATGAGTTTCATTTGTGCTCTTTTTAAACTACTTCGAAACTCAGACAACCCTAAACATTTTCTGTGACCCAGGACATTCCTCAAGTGAAATTTTTTGAGCCAGGTGCTTAATGCCGATGACCACACAGAGATATATAGTATATTGCTATGAATTAATCATTATGAGATTTAATATTTAGTGAGTCAAGTCTGATGATCATTAAATCTGGTGATGTGACCTTGATGTTAATTTTTTAATTATATATATTTTCAAATATAGGTCAGTTAATTTTCTCATGACTCTAGCTATGTTTTCTAATCTCCCAGGTTGTAACAAAAGCACTAACCTCAGGCAATTTGGAAAGGCTTTGTTGCATGATAATAAGAATTTAAACAGCACACACAAAAACCTGATATTTATTTAAATAACATCATGAATAAAAAAACTGATAGCAATATTCATCTCATGACAACAAACTAGTTGAAACACCTAAAAATAATGCATTTTAATTTTCCTAACAGCTTGAAGAGAAATTGGTTGTTTTAAAATTAAGACCATATAGGGGATTGACTGGTAGGTCTTAATTTAAATAATGAGGCTGTATATGATATAGTACTTCATATTAGATCCAAGATATTAGCTCAAGTATTTTTATTGGTATGAGACAGATTATAACAATTTACATAGTTCCCCTCCTTGATTGTTATCAAACTCTTTAGTAGAATAGAGATAATATCTTAGGTATACAAGATGTGCTTTTATGACTAACAGCCTGAAGATTCTCGAATGAATCTGCAACACATATAAAACACAGGTCTGTCCCAAATGGGCTGAACTGGGTGTCAGAAGACCAGCTTTACAATACCAACTCTGACCATATGGGCAGGTGACATGTTTCCTCACTGGTAAACCAAAGAGTTTGGATTTACTGATATCAAGAGTTCATTTCAGCTCTAGCATTCTGTGGTTTCAATTAATATTATTTCAGGAATAGAAATTTGTTTTGCTAGAAGAGGATCCCATGGCTTCTGGCTCAAGTCACACTTATGATGAGAACACCTTCTTTCCTGGGTGTCTTTATCACTTCTTTATGTCTTGCTTTTTCTACCATGCCCACAGAACATGTGTCAAAGAAAAGTTGCACCAAATGGGTTAAATAGGCAAGGAAGATTTTATTCAAGACTATTGCAATGGAGATGAGAGATTGAACCCAACTCTGCTGAAATGAAGGGTGGGAGGGCTTTTAAGCAGTAAGGTGAGCAAATAGAAAAGTACTGGAGGACATTAGGAGAAGGCTGGTTAAGGTGATTTAGACCATCTGTGCCAGTTGGTGCTTATCAAAGTTAGGATCCTACTCTCCCACAGGGATTGGGAGTTAGGGGCCTTCTCCTTCTTGATAATTACATTTCAAAGGGATAGCTCCCAGATCCTTCAGAAAGACATTTTTTGGTTGTATAAGATTTATATCTCAAAGGAGCAGAGAAAGAATTTACAGTCACAAGTTTTCTAAAGTAAATGCTCTAAGAAAAGGGAGGTCAAGTGTCTATAGTCAGGAAGAAACCTGCCTAAAATTTACTCAAACTGAGGGAGAAGTTAAGCCTGTCTTTTCGATGTGTCCTTGTAAACCAAACATTGCGGGTTGAAGAAGGCCAAATAGGGAGTCCCCAGAGGACAAAAACAGCTGGAAATGAGCTCCACTAAAGTCTAATGATTACAGATAGGACACTTGACTTAAGACAGCTTGCCTAGAGGGAGCCTATTTATCACCATTTCTCTAGTGCCCAGCAGATGCCTGTCACACAGTTGTAATTCCATAAAAAAATGTTCAATGTGCAGAAACTAATCTCTGTGTATCAGTTCATGACGATGCCACTTCTTTCTCTTGCCTTCACCAACAGAGAATTTCTGACCATACTGTCACCATGATTCTCATAACTCTTTAATCCACAACTGTCTCAAAAGCAAGAATCTAATTTATCTCTCTCTCTGAATCCATGGTTGAGGACATGGACTGTGTAGTCCAAGTTCAAGCACTGAGTTCAAGTTTTAGTTCTGATTCACATATCATCATATTGAACAAGTTTCTTAACCTTCATGGATCTCAGTTTTTACATCTTTATGAAAGAAATAATACCAGTACCTACTTCACAGTGTTGTTGTGAGGGTTAAAAGAATGCAAAGAACTTAAAAGAATTTTAAGAATGAAAGTACTTAGCAAAGCACTTTGCACAGAGTAAGCCTTTAATAGTTACTGGCTTGTTTTAAGTTGTTAGTACTTTTCATGTGCATGGCTTGCTAATAGTTCGTTGAATAAATAAATGAAAAAATGAAAACTTACCAAAGAAGATAGGTGGTATTTTAACTTTACTACTGCTTCTACCCTGGATATTTGAACTTTAGATAGAAAAGTAGAAAATCTTTCATTCACTAAACAAATCCGATGTAGCCAAATATGTCAATGGAGATTTCATCTCCATTGATAATTAGTAAGATAAAAATAAATTAAATTAAATACTTATTTTCAAAGGAGAAATTGCAAAAAAAAAAACTTCTTACAGATTTGTGAAATTAATAAATAAACACAATGCAATACTTTCTAATTTAAAATTTTTCCCAATTTTGAGCATTTCTTTGCTTAGTTGCTTGAGATATGATTCCACTAGAATTCGAATTACTTTTCTTTTTCCGTTTACTTGGTAAAGTACATTGACACCCTCAGTCAAAAGGCATTTTATTAGTAATAAGAGCTGTCAGGGAGGAAGAAATTTTCCTCTATCCTTCTAGGTTCCTCTGGCTGGTCTAAGAATTCAATTGACAGAGATAGATTAATAGGAGAAGATCAAACAAAAGTTTACTAACATGTATACATGGGAGAGACCCAGGTAAACTGAGTAACTTGTCCAAATGACTGAAACCCTCAACTTAAATATCTTCTTCAGCTAAAGACAAAAGAAGATGTTGGGATAATGATTTGGGACTTCAAAGCTGGGGGAAAGCAGTTCACTTGGAGATGAAAAGGTAAATGTTTGGTAAACAAATGTTTGCTGGACCATACAGAGAAAATGGGACACAGAGAGGAATTTTAACAAACATATTTTGCTAGGTTCCTCCTTGTCTACCACTTCTAGTTCATACTATATTTATCTATGGTGATAGCTCCCTTCTGGAACAAGTCATCTATCTACATACTTTTAGGCAGTTGTGCAGAGTTCGCAGTCTTTTGGGCCTTGATTGTTTTCAGCTTTGAATAATCCACATGCCAACAGAGACAGGTATTGGAGTGGGAAATTTTGCTCCCCTATAGAGGTCTTATTTAGAGATATTTGATGGCCTTTCAAAGATAATGATACCAGATCATTCCCATCCTCCTGTGTACACCTTTGGTGAGATCTCCAAAACACAAATAATATGGATGATAATATTTGGGGGGTTATGGTAATTTATGGGAATTGCATAAAACAATGCTCTGTTCAAAATGAAAATCTGAATGGAAAAATGTAAGGTGTTGTTATTTGGGAGAGAATGTTACGTCAACGTTTCAAATAAGTTTGATAATGGTAATGTGTAAATGAATCAAAGAAGAAAAGACTAGTCATTTGGTAGAGAAAATATGTCAACAATAGGTCTGTGTATATTTTTTTTAACATCTTTATTGGAGTATAATTGCTTTACATTGTTGTGTTAGTGGCTGCTGTATAACAAAGTGAATCATCTATACGTATACATATATCCCCATACCCCCTCCCAGTCTGTGTATATTTTATTCAAGGAAATTGAATGTCTCTCACTTTATGTTCAGAGTATTTTTCCAAGTATGATGTACTGCTTTTCAAAAAGTTATAAGGCATTTCCCAGAATAAGTTAAAAACATTCATATTCTGTTGAGACTACAATTAACAAAAGATGTCATGGTTTGGATGATCAATCCAACAAAAAGAAATTCATGTCAACCTTATGAGTAGGCAACATATCCAAGTTTCAGTCTCTGATTGGAATTACTTGTGTTTGCATCTTTCTCAGTATTAAGAATAAAGGACTTCTGACTGAAAAACAAAAATCATTTTAGATGACTTTCTCTGGGAAAGCATAAGGGATATTCCTACTGGAAAACACTTTCCACTCAGAGTTTACTTTGTTATAAAAATTTTCACAGTAATAAGTGCTGTGAAGATACTAAAAACTATAAAGCCATGGTGTCTATTCTTGAGACACTTAATTTGCTGCCCATTTCTTTACTTCCCCATACAGTAAAAAATTTTCATAGTCTATACCACCAGTCTTCAGTACCTTCTTTTTTTCTGCCTAGTCTCTCTTGAACCCAATCCAATAAGGCTTTTACTCCAATGCCCACAAAAAATTGCTTTTATCGACATCACTAAAGACCTCCATGTTACTAAGCCCATGGTCGGTTTTCAAATAATTTAACCTGTTTGTAACATGTCTCTCCACCTTAAAACACTTTCTCCATGTAGCTTCCAGGACATCAGATTTCCCTGTTTGTCTGCCTTTCTTAACATTCTTCCCCAATCTATTTATCTGGTTCTTCTTTCCTCACTTCCTCACCTTCTCTATGTTAGAGAGCCCATGGGCTTAATTTTTATACTTCTTTTCTAAATAATGCTTTCCTTTGGTGATCTCATCAAGTCTCAAGCATGCAAATATTATGTATTTATATCATAAAATTATATATCTAACCCAGACCATTCTGCTAAACTCTAGACTTATGTATCAACTCTCAACTCAACAAATTCACTTGACTGTACAGGAGGTGACTTAAAATTAATGTGTCCAAATCTGAGACTTTGATAGTGACTGCAAGACGTGCTTCCTTTTTTTAAACAATATTCCATAGTGCAGTTAATAGAAATCTCTATTCTCCTAATTGCTCAGGTCAAAACTTTAGTTTTCCTCTTTTAATAATAAAAATTAAATAATACCCTGAGATAGTGTTAATTTACAAAAATTCAAAATTTAGCAACATGCTCTCTGTTTGAGGGGGAGCAGCTTTGGGAAGACAGGTACTTTCATACATTGCTTGTGTGTATGCAAAATAGACAACTCTAGAGGCTATTTTGGCAATATTTTACAAAACTATATTTACATTTTCCTTTTGGTCCAGCAATCCTACTTCTAGAAATTTATTCTGAAAATATACCTCCAAAAATCAGAAAATATGTATGTACAAGGTTTTCTATTGCAGCATTTATATTACTGCAAAATATTAGAAACAACCTAAAGGTCCATACCTAGAAATTAATTGAGTGAACTGTGGATCATCTACCCAATGGAGTACTCATAGCTCTACAGAAGAAGAAGGAGGATCTCTATGAATGAATGTGGAATGATTACCAGTATATATTGTTATGTAATAAAGCAATATACAAAGATGTAAGTATAATTTACTCTCTCTTATATAGGAAAAAGTGGAGGGAGACATATACATTCATTTATTTTTACAAAAAGAAATATAGGAATGATAAAGTAAACACTAATGTAATAGGCAAATTGGTTATGGAAATCAGAGAGTAGAAAGCAGCATTTCTCTGAGAATAGCTCTTTGTATAGCTTTGACTTTGGAAACAGTTTAATATTTTACATACTAAAATGATGAGATTAAATCAAAATTAACTGGAACAAACTAAAGTTGAATACAAATAGAAACAAATTAAACAGCAAATTAAACAGCATAACAAATGGATTATATAACCACATAGGGAAAAATGAAACTAATCCAAATAACGTCTGTACACGATATTTTGATTATATATCCTCAGACTAAAGAAAATGTGAATAAGTTTTCAATTTAATTTAGTAGATTTTCCTTTGTAGTAGTATAGGTGTAGCAATTCTCAAACTATTTTGTGTATATTTTGAGACTGAGCCAATAGTAAATATATTGATATTTTGGGGGATCCAAACTCTTACTGTGAGAGAAGGAAAATACAAATTGAGAATGTGGGGAGGCAAGAAAGAACCTTGTGGTTGGAACTGGAGTTAGAAATCTTAGTAGCAATGCATGATATTTTTCAAAGAAATAATTATCTATTTTCTGTCCATTGAAATGGCCCAGGATCAATGAGCATAGTGTCCAGATCTTGATTTCTTTTTCTTTTTTTCCTATTACCTTGGGAGACTGACCTAAGAAAACATTGGTATGATTTATGTCAAAGAATGTTTTACCTATGTTCTCTTCTAGGAATTTTATGGTGTCATGTCTTATATTTAAGTCTTTAAGCCACTATGAGTTTTATTTTTGTGCATGGTGTGAGGGTGTGTTCTAACTTCACTGATTTGCATCAATGAAGCTATCCAACTTTCCCAGCACTACTTGCTGAAGAGACTGCCTTTTTCCCATTTTATATCCTTGCTTCCTTTGTTGAAGATTAATTGACTGTAGGTGTGTGGGTTTATTTCTTGGCTCTCTATTCTGTCCCGTTAATCCATATGTCTGTTTTTGTCCCAATACCACACTGTTTTGATTACTTTCACTTTGTAGCATTGTCTGAAGTCTGGGAGGATTATGCCTCCTGCTTTGTTCTTTTTCTTCAGGATTGCTTTGCCAATTCTGGGTCTTTTATGGTTCCATATAAATTTTAGGATTATTTGTTCTAGTTATGTGAAAAATGTCATGGGTAATTTGATAGGGATTCCTTTAAATCTGTAGATTGTTTTGGGTAGTATGGCCATTTTAATAATGTTAATTCTTCCAATCTAAAAGCATGGGATAGCTTTCCATTTCCTTGAATCATCTTTAATTTACTTTATTAATGTTTTATAATTCTCAGCATAGAAGTCTTTCACCTCCTTGGTCAGGTTTATTCCTAAGTATTTTATTTTTTTGGTGCAATTTTAAAAGGTATTGGTTTTTACATTCCCTCTCTGACATTTCATTGTTAGTATAAAGAAATGCAACCAATTTCTGTATGTTAATCTTGTATCCTGCTACCATGCTGAATTCACTTATCAGTTCTGATAGCTTTTCTGTGGAGTCTTTAGGGTTTTCTATATATAGAATCATGTCATCCACATATAATGACATTTTACCTCTTCCCTTCCAATTTGGATACATTTTATTTCTTTTTCTTGTCTGATTGCTGTGGCTAGGACCTCCAATACTATGTTGAAAAGAAGTGGTGCAAGTGGGCATCCTTGTCTTGTTCCATATTTTAGTGGGAAGGCTTTCAGCTTTTCACCATTGAGTGTTATGTTGGCTGTGGGTTTGTCAAAAATAAGTTTTCTTATGTTGAGGTAGGATTACTCTATACCTGCTTTGGTAAGAGTTTTTATCATGAATGTATGTTGAATTTTGTCAAATGCTTTTTTTGCATCTATTGAGATGATCATGTGGTTTTTGTCTTTTCTTTTGTTAATGTAATGTATCACATTGATTGATTTGTGTTTGTTGAACCATACTTGTGAACTTGGGCTGAATCCCACTTGGTCATGGTGTATGATCTTTTTTTATGTATTGTTGGATTCGGTTTGTTAATATTTTGTTGAGAATTTTTGCATCTATATTCATCAAAGATATTGGCTTCTAATTTTCTTTTTTGGTGGTATCTCTGTCTGGTTTTGGTATCAGAGTGATGGTGGCTTCATAGAATATCTTTGGGAGTGTTCCCTCCTCTTTAATATTTTGGAAGAGTTTGAGAAGAATTGGTAAAAATTCTTCTTTGTATGTTTGGTAGAATTCACCTGTGAAGCCATCTGGTCCTGGACTTTTGTTTGTAGAGAGATTTTTTTTAGATTTAGATATTGATTTCTAAATACCCTTCTCCATTAAAAGGAACCAGGAACCCTGGTTCCAGAATCTGTTGGTTAATTTCATGGCTGAGGCAGAGAAAGTAATAGTGAAGTAATGTAGAGCTCTCCCTCTAGAATCAGACCACTTCTTCTTTCAACACTTGGATGATTAGAATAGTTTTCTGACTTGTTTCCCTGCTTCCACTCTTGCCCCATACATTCTGTTTTTAACAGGTGGAAATAGTATCATATTAAAATGTAAGTCCAGTCATGTCCATCCAAAGTCTCCCAGTGTCTTTCCACGTCTATCAAAGCAAAAGCCAAAGTCTTTGAGGACTTCAAAATTCATACAGAATCAGGTCCCCCACTCTCTCTCCCTTTTAATTCCAGCCATATTGACCACCCTGTTGCTTCTCAAACACACCAACAGCACTCTTAACTCAGGGTCCTTGTATATGTTGCTCCCATTAACTCAGCATGCTCTCTTCCAGCTATCCACATGGCTCTCTCCCTTACCACCATCATATCTTTACTCAACTATCATTTTCTTGATGATGTCCTTTTTGGTTACTCTACCCCAAATCACTAACCCTTAACTCACACCTTCCTATTCTCCATTTTTTTCTTTTCCTCAGGTATCACTTTCTACTTTATTAATCTTTATTTTCTGTCTATCCCACTGGAATGCATATTCTACATATCTGTTTTGTTCACTGCTGTGCTCCCAGAGCTTAGAATCATGCTAGGTACATTATAGATACTCAAATATTTATTTGCTTAATTAAGTAAGCAACAGAGTAACCAAACACACACAAAAAGTCAAAAGAATAAATGGTATATATACCATAGCATATAAGTATAGTATATTATATAATAGGCATCATATAATGCCATATGTATAAGTGGTATTGAAACAAAATGTGTTTATGAGTTTGCATAAATGAGATACTATATAGATGGCATGATAGTGGAAAGTTAAAAGTTGAACTGGAGCTTAACAACAGAAACTGGTGGGGAAAAAAAAGTATTGATGGAGAGAAAACACTCAATTGAGGAGTCACTATATCTTGAAAAAATTAAATTATTTTGAAAGCATGCCCTTTCAGAACATGGATTTCAAAATAGAATGAAAATTATCAATACCACTGTCACACTTGAATCTTCCAAACTACATTTAATACATCTCATGGGAGAGAGAGAGAGAGAGAGAGAGAGAGAGAACATAAAATAGTCACTCAGGCTAAAGACATTGAGCAGTCATTGCACTATTGTAATCTGACCCAGAAAATCAATTCAAATTAGAGATCCATAATTCCACAAGTTCTCTAGACTTGTTTATGAATTATGTCAAACCAAAAGGCATTTTCTGATATTATGTCATACTTTCTTTCTCTTCATAAGTCTGATCAGTTCATTCTTATTTAAAATTCAGAACTTGGGTGAAAAATTAGGAAGCGTGTCACTACCCCTTCTGCACTTTTGTAGAATTTCAAATACTAATCTGGGAGACCCTTAGTAAACTATCCTTTGAAGGATCTGAGAATACCTTACCATTCACTATGCAATTAATAATTTTTTCCTCTTTCAAGAAAAAAATGAACTTAATAAAATGTGACTGTTATATACTATTTTTAAGAAAAATACATCAACCTATGTATGTCCACAAAATAAATTTCACATATTGAAGATAATATTTGCAAAATTCTGAGAGAAACTCCCTTTGCTCAGAAAGTGCCCTGTTTGTTATTTAATAAACAAAGAAAGAACTCCTGGCTAAAATTCATTCAAATGCTATTATGAAGATGTGACCAGTTATCATTATGGTCTATTATTTATGTCCCAGAAGAGATAAAATCAGAACACCTTCATCCTTGTTCAGAAGTCATCCAATCATGAAACAGAACTTGGCTGAGGTTGTGAACAACCACTTCTGTATCACCTCTCTACCCTTAAGTGAACTCTGCCAGTGAAGAATCTGGAATTGCTCAGACACATTTAGAAAATCTTCCCTCTGGCAGGTTCTGAAAATCGATGGCTGATATCTGAAGTTGCTTAACATTGTCTTAGATAGAGAATGAGTATACAGCACATTAACCTTTCGTTTGGCCTCTTTCTTTTGGTAAACTGAAACAACCAATTTTTGCTTTTGTTTTTATAAAGAATCAGAGTGAGATCTTCTCCAGAGACAGAAGTCACCCCTAATTTGGCAAGTTCTAAAACAATGCAAAATTGCGTCATCATTATCAATCACTTTATATTGCATCATAATTATTTGGGTGCTCAACCGTTTGTCCACCAGCCTGTGACCAACTCAAAAAGAAGAATTTTATCCTAATGGTTTTCCATGCTGTGTGTGATATAATACTTAGTACACGGATGATATGTAATGAATATTCTGAAAAGAATACAAAGCATGAAGCTCATCGAATCTGTGAATGATACAAAGCTTGGGAAATGGACAGCTCATGCATTGAGTTACAAAATCATTAGTTCAACTTGTCTCTAAAATCAAACTGAAATCTAGTATATAACATTTTCAAATCTTCCATTCAGACTTTTAAATAAAGTACCCAAATATAGGTCAAAAGAAAATGGGCTAAACTGCAATTCATAAATAAAACTCTCGTGAATTTTAGCTCACAACAAACTCTAAATAAGCCAGTGTGAAATGACCCCTTATGGAGCTAATGCAGGACTGAGGTGTGCCCCAGATACCACCCCCTCCTCACCTCCAGAACCTGCACATCAGGACATGAGAAGAGTGATGTTCTTCCCCCATTTTAACAGGGAAAGAACATTTTTAGCTCTATAGAGGAAGAGACTTTCTATTGAAAAGATCTAGCTATGACATAGAAGTGAAGGGCAAAGAATATACAGAGGAACTGCAAAAAGTCCCAGAGGGAAGCAAAAAATGAGATGAAGACCAGCTCCAACAAACTAGAAGTAATAACAGGACTCTCTGGTCAGAAAATGCCTTCCTGATGGAGCTAGAATGTCCCTGAAAAGCAACATTCTGAAATCTTCCAAGGGGGTCTCAGCATTAGAGAATGTCCTTGTGAAGACTAACAGAATCAAATATGGATTACAAGAATTTATTAGAGAGCCAGATGAGCAAATGATGCCATGGAAAAAGAACAACGAGCCTCTGACAAATCTCTGGAAGAGGTTGAGCTGCACTTGAATTAAACCATTAAAAGAAAGACCTTCCTTGAAAGAAAACTTGCTGTGGAGGAGAATCTCCTGGAATACGTTCAGCAGGTGAAAGATGGAGCTAGAGATGTGTGGCAGAAATGGCAGAACAGTAGAAGTAAGAGAAACCCAGAACTCCATGCTCAGCTCAGTGGAAGTTAGGAGGTTGAACATAGCCATCCAAGGCCAAAGTAATGGCTCCATGGAGATCACCAAGGAGGATCTGGCTCTGATCTAAACAATTTTAGTGTGATCTGGTGCCTCATCCAAGCCCTCCCAACTCCCAATGCCTGTGACATCAATGTCTTCACCCTATCTCAAAGTGAATTTACTATTGTAAATAGGGCATCCTGACAGACCTTTATGTCTGATTACTCTCCATACTGGGCAAGGATCCTGGCATTATGATAGGAGAGCAGTGACCAATAGCCTGGCAATATCTGTGTAATTTTGAGCCATGCAACTTTGGGTAAAGCTTGGAATTTGGGATGCTGCCTTCAAGAATCTCCCTACCATTACTGCCATTGCCATGGAGTGTAGTCAAGATGTTGCTTTAAGAAAACCAGAAAGCCCTTGATTGGTCTGCCCATTCAATTGGTCCATGCATATCCTTATATCACTTAGATCTCAATCAGCTGTAGTTGCAAACTGTCACCCATGTCTATCAGAACAAAACCTCCAATGCTTTATGATACATTAAAGATTAACATTTTAAACTATTTCCAGAATTTAAGTAGCAATCAAGCAGATTGTTTTTTTCTAAAATGATAGCAAGCTTCCTCAGTGCCTAGCTAGAAGCTGATTAATCTGTCTGTTATTGGGCAATTAGAGGTATGCTAGTCTCTGACTTCTGGTTGAAATTGAAGGTAAGTTTCTTCTTGACCAAATCTAGTGAAAGATCTTCTATTCTTTAGGTGTTTCTTGACCATTAGACTGTTTGACTTTCCTGTGTGTGATTGACCTCATTTTCTGGCCTCAAGAGGGTCCTCTGTCAAGACAGACTAGAAACATGGCCTCTGATAATAGGACTTTTAAAAAAACCTTATTGAATTGATAGAGACATCCTTCAGAGGATATTCACGTATGAAGATGGTTGCTGGAAACTTATTTTTTAAAGAAATAAAATAACACAGGATATCAAATGATCTACCATGGGTATACGCATCATTGCTTGTCATGAATGGATGTCTCACATTTTTAGACTAGAATAAAAGAACACACTAATTTCAGGGGCATTATTCCCAACTTAATAACTTTCCTTTTGTTACTAAGTTATTTTCTTGAAAAAAACAAATGTATCTCTGAGTTGGGATTATAACTTTTATGTACTATTGAAATTCAACAGAAGAAATAAGTCAGAGTGCCAGACTTCTTAACCTAAGAAATTTTCTTAATTTGTATCAAAAAGATAAGCTTTTATTTTTTAACCAAAAAAAAAAGTAAGAGAAAGAAATGTTCACTTTGTTTCCAGCTGAATGATAACCCCATGACAGTGTTTAATAGTGCAATATGTACCTACATTTCTGTGTTGTTGTACATGCTTGGCTTCTGTTTGTTTTTATTTAACTTAGTCACTACATATGAAAAATCAAATATATTTTTAAAGATTTTTCCATTCAAGTAGGCTTTTTAGTAACATATTCTGGGGAAGGGTAAATAATGCTAAATGTGTTTTACAACTGATCATTTAATTGAGTCTTCTAAGTTTCCATCATAGATAGTAACAGTCCATTTTTCCCTTCTCTCAAATCTATCTTATTTCACAGAGTTGCTATTTAGAATAAAGTTTGTTTTGAATGGTAGGAAAAAAATAAACTAATGTAAGCTTAGGGGACTATAGTAAGTCCAGATCAAGGGTGGAACCGGTACTACTCCACTTTGCACAGAACACTCCATATCAGTGATATGGTGTTCCCCTGAGAACCAGGCACTATTTAGTTAACTAACAAAGGCACAAACATTCTAGGGAGTGCATTGGCTAACTAGGGTAATTGAATGATGATCAATATGATGAGAAATTATTAAAGGTGCTGGGAACATTACATATAAAGAGAAACATGAAAATCTATAAAGGCATACCTCAGAAATATTGTGGGCTCAATGTCAGACCACAGCAATAAAGCAAGTATCACAATAAAGCAAGTCACATGACTTTTTTGATTTCCCAGTGCATACAAAATTTATGTTTACACTATGCTATAGTCTCTTAGGTGTGCAATAGCATTATGTCTAGAAAACAATGTACATACCTTAATTTAAAGTATTGTGTCGCTGAAAAATGCTCACCATCATCTGAGCTTTCAGAGAGTCAAAGATCATTGATCACAGATTAGCATAACAAATATAATAATAATGCAAAAGTTTGAAATATTGCAAGAATTACCAAAAGTGACACAGAGACAAAAAGTGAGCAAATGCTATTGGAAAAATGGCACCAATAGACTTGCTTGACTCAGGGTTGCCACAAACCTTCAATTTGTAAAAAATTCAGTATGAGAAGCACTAAATAAAGTGATGTGCAATAAAACAAAGTATGTCTTACTTAATGAGGATTATCTTCAAAATTCCTTTCTTTCAGGGCTGCTGTACTTCATCCACTAATGCCAAATTCTGGCACAGAATTCCATAAGAGGACTTCTGTCACCCTTTCTGTGCTGGGAGCTAAGTGAATTGATACAGAAGAAAACCCAGATGTGATCATGTCTACAAATGGGAATAAGTACTCAACAGCCAGTGACCAGCATCTAACTTCCTCTCACTTGAGCCCATCCTAGTCCATCCCTCTTAGTCCTTGGAGTTAAAGGAACACTCCAAACAGAATATGAGTCACAAACTCAACCAAATAGCCTCTACTGCCTTCAAAAAACCTTCAAGACTAATGTTCTTCTGTTAGGAAAGGCAGTCTCATATGAGCAGTCTTTCAACTCCCACTCAGCTGCATAAGAATGGGCCTTGAGTCTGGAACACTTTTCATCAAGAAATACGGAACACAGCCTGAGCCAGGTTTATCACCCTGTGTGAGAATATCTTTCTCTGTTTCTGATTCAATGAGTGCTCTTTTGTTCTGCTTAAAATGTGTGCATTATATGGCACTGGCCAACCCCACTGCTACATCTGTCTTATCTGGAAAGGGGACACGGTACCTTCCACTACAGCAAGAGAGGGGTGGACATAGGCCAGTTGCCCTGTGAAAGACCTGTCACCCATGGGGGACAGATGCCCACCATCCTCTATGTAAGTAAAGTGTTGTTCCATCCAGTGCTTGACTGCCTTGTGTTTTCCTTGGTGACTCCAATACCAAGATGCAATGGGCAGAACTGTTTGGATTTCTATTTCTGATGGTTGGCATAATGATGCTCTTTGCTATCCTCCATGTAGTTAGATTCCTACTCTGGGACTGGTAACCAGTGATCAGTACTCTGCTCGACACCTTCTAGACATCCTGTATTTATAATTCCTCTCTTTCTCCTGGCAGGGACGCTACCACCTGATCTAAAAGTACCCTGGAAGATTCAAGTGGGAAGACATCCAAATCTGTCTCTCTGCCCCAAGGGCAGAGTATCTACTTTTCAACCTATCTGTACACAATGAAAAGATAAACGATTCTTAAGGAAAATCCAAAACACCAAGTATGGCAGGGATAAGGGATAAGGGTGCCTGAGAGGCACCTGGGATACAATATTTAAGGAGATGCTCATTCTCAAAGCATTGCTAAGAGGGCTTTCATGATCTGATCATTCCCAGTTCCATCTTTCAGTATCCACACCTCACATTCTGTATCTCAAGTCTACTGAATATCTGGCTGGCTAAATGTACCAGACTCATGATAGTCTATCTATCAGAAACACCCTTCTCTCCTTGTCTATCTAAATCTACTCTTCCTACATTAATCAAATACAAAGAGGATTTCTAGAAAACTTTCCATCCACACAAAATTGTACTAAGAGTCCTGACTACCGTCAGGACAGTATTTATCACACTGTACACATAGTTCTCTTTTTTTAAATCAAACTTACTGAAGTACAACTTACGTTAAATAAGAGCCAATCATACTGTGTTAAGCAAACATAGTATATCTCTCCATTTATTTGGATATTTCATTTCTCTCAGCAATTTTGTGATTTTTAGTGTACAGTTCTTACATATATTTAATTAAATTCAATCCTAGATTTATATGTTTTTGATGTCAATTTGACATGACACATTTATATAGTACTAATTTCATTTTTAATTATTCATTGCTAGTATAGAGAAATACAAATGAAGTTTCTACAGTGATTTTGTATCTTCTGATCTTGCTAAATTCATTTTTAGTTCTAGTAGCTTTTTTATGGATTCTTAATATCATGTACATACACAAGCATGTCATCTGCAAATGAAGACACATTTACCTCTTTCTTTTCAGTTTATATGTCTTTTATGTCTTCTACTTCCCTTATTACACTGACTGGGACCCCAGTAAAATCCTGAAGAGAAATGTTGAGAATGGAGATCTTTATCTTTTTTCCCAAACTTAGAACTATTAAATATGATGTTAGATGAAGGATTGTGTAGATGCTCTTTTTTAGTTTTAAGAAATTCCTATCCATTTCTACTATTTTGAGAGCTTTTATCATGATTTGGTATTGTGTTGTCAAGTGCACTTTCTGCATCTACTTTATCTACTGAATGTACTGAGATGCACTTTCTGCATCTACTGAGATTATTACATGTTTTTTCTCCTTTATTTTAGTAATATGGTAAAAATTCATTGATCAATTTTCAAATTATAAACCAATTTTTTACTCTAGAGATAAATTTCATTTGGTCAAGATATATTACTGATTATATATTGCTGGATTTGATTTTTCTAATGCTATGTAAAGGATTTTATCATTTATGTTCACATAAGAGTATGTGAGTATTCACCTGTAGTTTTGTATTCTGGAATGCTGTAATCTTGTAACATTAATACCATAAAATGAGTTTAGATGTTTTCTTTCTTTCTGTATTTTGTAAATTATGAATATTATTATTTTCTTAAAGTTTGTATAGAATTCACAAGTGAAGTTATCTTGAACTAAATTTTTCTTCATGGGGAAGTTTTTAGTTATAAATTCAATTTATTTCTTAGATATATGGCTTTTCAAATTTTATTTCTTCTTGGGCCAATTTTTGTAATATGTGCCTTTCAAGGGACTTTATCTGTTATATCTAAAATGCCAAATTTATTGACATATTATTCATATAATATCATAATATTCTTTGTTATTCTTTTAATTTGGGTAAAATATGTAGAGATATCTTTTTTCATTATGACATTGGTTATTTATATCATTTTCTTTTTTCATGTTCAATTAATCTGAGTGTGTTCACTTTTATTGATGTCGTCAAAGAAAAACCCTTAAATTTCATTAATTTTCTCAATTTTTCATTTTTTCTTTCATTGCTTTCTGTTATTATTATCTTACTTGCCTATTACTTTCTACTTTTTATTATTTTTATTTCATTTATTTATTTATATTACTTTTATCTTCTACTTACTTTAGGTTTAATTTATTTTTCTTTTGGTAACATTTATGAAAGAAACTTGGGTAATTTATTTTAGACACATTGTATTCTTTTCTAAAATAAGAATTTAAATCTATAAATTTCCCTCTATATAATATTTTAGTTTCATCACCCAAATTTTGATATGCTGTGTTTTCACTGTCATTCAGTAAAAAATATTTTCTAAATCCTCATGTAATTTCTACTTGACCTATGGGTGCTTTGAACTATTAGATCGAGTTGGTTGATATTTGTTAGTACATATATTTGTTCTATCAGTTACTGAGAGAGGGTTAGGGAAATTTACAAATATGACTGTCAATATGTCTGTATCTTTTTCAGTTTTGTCAGTTTTTGCCTTATGTATAATAGACTACTTGATATTATCCCACATATCACTAAGATCTTTTTCTCTGTGTATTTTAGTTTGAATAGAACTTTCTTCTCTGTGTATTTTAGTTTGAATAGTTTTTGTTAATATATCTTTATATAGTGCATTTTCCACTCTAAAATGTTTTTTTAGTTCTTTTTTTATATTTTCCACTTGTAGCTTCATTATGTTTATGTTTTTCTTTAAAGCCCAGCACACTTATAATCACTATTTTAAGTCTACTGACTATTAAAAGCCATTGGTAATCCTATTATCTCTGTCATTTCTGGGTCTATTTCTACTAATTTTTCTGCTTGTAATAGGTCACATTATCCTGCTTCTCATTATTTTTAAGTGAATTTGGACAGTGTGAAATTTATATTGTTCATTATTTAAAAGATTTTCTATAAAGAATGTTGGGAGACTTCCCTGGTGGCATAGTGCTTAAGAATTCTCCTGCCAATACAGGAGATATGGGTTCGATCCCTGGTCCAGGAAGATCCCACACGCCACAGAGCAACTAAGCCCATGTGCCACAACTACTGAGCCTGCACTCTAGAGCCCACAAGACACAGCTGCTGAGCCCACATGCCACAACTACTGAAGCCCACACACCCAGAGCCCGTGCTCCACAGCAAGAGAAGCCACTGCTAGACATAACTAGAGAAAGCCCACACACAGCAATGAAGACCCAATGCAGCCAAAAATAAATAAATAAATATTTTTTTTAAAAAAAGGAATGTTGGGCCTTGTTCTATCAAGCAACCTAGGAACATGTGGTTTGGCTTAATTCTTTAGAGACCTGTTTATAAATTTTGTTACAATAAGTCTAAAGATTTTTCTTGAAGGCTACTTTAGCCCTGCTATCATTCTGTGGTCTCTGCTAAGTGTCCTGTGTGTTCAATACATTTCCCTACTTTGCCTGACTGGAGCTCAAATGTCTCACAGCAATGTTTGAGCTTTGGGAACTGCTCAGCTTATAACTCAGTGGTAGTTTTTCTTTATTCTAATTCATGGAGTTTAACCCTATACATGTGCAGCTTATTATTCATCCAAAAGCTCAAATAAATCTCTACATGTATTTCTAGGACTCTTTTTCTATGTAGATCCCAGATTTCAGCCACCTTTGTGTTCTTAAACTCTGATTTCTGTGTCCTCAACTAAGAGAGACCATTGTATTTTGTTTCAATTTTCCTACCTCTACCATGGTCCAGAAAGTGCCTACAAGAAGAAAACTGGGAAAAACATAGGGCTTACCTCATTTATTTTCCTTAGCTGGGGACACGTTGTTGAAACGCTGACTGTGTAATGCCTGAAAAGAGTTGTTTAATATATTTGGTCCATTTTTCCAGTTATTTATGGCATGAAGGCAAGTCTGACACCAGTTGGTTAGAAGTGTGAGTCTATCACACTATATTTTAACTACTCATTTTCATATAGTAGGAATCTCAGTTTGAGCACAGGCTATAGTCAAGGCTGAATTTCAGGAAAGTTTGATGTATTAGTTTTTCTTATTGCTACTGCAACAAATTACTACAAACTTAGTGGTTTGAAACAACTGAAATTTATTCTCTTAGAGTTTTGGAGATCAGGAGTATGAAATGACTCTTGCAAGGCTAAAATCAAGGTGTTGATAAGGTTGGTTCCTTTGGAGGCTGTAGAGGAGAATCCATTCCTTATCTCTTCCAGCTTCTAGAGATTCTCACATTCTTTAGCCCATGGCTACATCACTCCAATCTCTGCTTCTGTTGTCACATTACATTCTCCCTAATTTGATCCCCTTACCTTCCACTTATAAAGACATTGTGTTTACATTGATTCTACCTAGATAATCCAGGATACTGTCTTCATCTCAAGACTCTTAATCACATCTGCAAAGTCCTTTTTGCCATGTAAAGTAACATATTCAGAGGTTCTGATAGTACTCAGACATCTTTGGGAGGCTATTTTTCAGCCTACCACATGTGGCATTCTGTGCAACAATTACTTAATAATCCATTTATATCACAATTTTGGATTTTTAATTAAGCAGGAAGGAAGACATTTTATGAGTTGTCTATGGGGGTGGATTAACAGATGGTGAAGACAGTGTATTTAGAGGTTTCTCCAGAGAAACAGAACTAGTAGGATGCAGAGACACAGAGAGATAGAGCAAGTTGAGATGTATTTTAAGGAACTAGTCCACATGATTGTGGGGCTGGCAAGCTTGAAATTTGCAGGGCAGGCCAGCAGCCTGGAAATTCTGGCAGGAGTCAGTGTTGCAGTCTTGAGTTGAAGGCAGTCTGGAGACAGAATTCCTTCCTCTTCTGGGGACCTCACTTTTCTCTTAAAGCCTCCACATGATTGGATGAGGCTCTCCCAATTATGGAGGGTAATGGGCTTTACTCAAAGTCTGTTGATTTAAATATTCACATCTAAAAAATACCTCCACAGCAACATCTAAACTGGTGTTTGAACAAACAGTTGTGCACCATAGACTAGCCATGTTGACACATAAAATTAACAATCACAAGTAGCATAGTATCTGTCCCTTCAACCAATCACCTGTGTAGAGGAGTTGCTATAGGCAGAAGGTAGATGTTATTTATATAAAAACTTAAGACATATTTTCATAGAATAGAGTATGGCTCCAGTATAGGTGTTCCAAAGTGAATATAAAATTATTTGGCACCTCAGCATTTGGAGGCTTTGAGAACACTGGAACTTAAAACTTGGTGTGGACCTGCACATTTTTATGGTAAGAAGAGCCTCTTTTAAGTAGTTTATCAGAAAATATCAGTGAGAAGGAGCCTGTGCATGAGATAAAGCCTGTGCTGAGAGGTTGAATTCTAAACATATGAGGAAAACTTCCTGAGAACTTCCAATATCCTGAGGTAGATTGGCAAGCTGCTGGGTGACCTTTACAAATTGGGGGAAATTGTGTCAAAGTTAATAGTATAAACATTAAAATGACCCAATGTGTACCTGAAAGGGGGAAACTCCTAAGAAAATTCAAGTAACAGTTATTGGTCTGCCATTAAGGAGAAAGCTACTTGAATGGGGACTTTTCTTATTCATCACCATATCTTGAGTAGAAATCAATAAAGATTTATTGAAGAGTCAGTCAGTGAATAAGTAAGAAGAAATTAAATAAGAGAGAAGAAAATGAAAATAACTAAATTTCTTCTACATAGAGAAATTTGTAGGTAATGTATATTCAGCATCTAGGAAATACAAGGAAAATAATACCACACACATAAAGCAGCATGGTATTAGAACTCTAGGAAGTAAATATAGAGGGATTAATACTCACTGTCAAACTCTAACACATCAGTATGTCTGTTGGCAAAGGACAGTGAACTGACTCTAGTCATTCTTTCCCACTGTGCATCAGAAGCCACACACCCACTGCAGAACTCAGTGACCTCACATAAATGTTTTCTTGATGGTTTCTTTTAAAATAATAACAGGTGAACAAGACAAGGATGTCCACTTTTTGCCACTTTTATTCAATATAGTATTAGAAGTCTTAGCCACAACAAACAGACAAGAAAAAGAAGTAAAACAAATTGGAAAGGAAGAAATGACATTGTCACTGTTTGCAGCTGAAAGGATACTATACAGAGAGAATTCTAAAGACAGCACCAAAAAAATTACTAGAACTCATCAGTGAATACAGTAAAGTTGCAGGATACAAAATTAACATACAGATATCTGTTGCATTTCTATACACACTAACAACAAACTGTCAGAAAGAGAAATTAAGAAAACACTCCCACTTACAATCACATCAAAAAGAATAAAACACCCATGAATAAATCTAACTAAGGAGGTAAAAGACCTGTACTTGGAAATCTGTAAGATACTGATGAAAGAAATTGAAGGGGACATAAACAAATGGAACCGTATACTATGCTTATGAATTAGAAGAATTGATATTGTTAAAACGACAATACCACTCAAGGCAATCTACAGATTCAATGAAATGCCACCCAAAATGCCCATGATATTTTTCACAGAACCAGAACAAATAATTCTAAAATTTGTATGGAAACAGAAAAGACCCAAAAAGCCAAAACAATCTTCAGAAAGAAGAATAAATCTGGAAGTATCACAAGCTTTGATTTTAAACTATACTACAAAGCTACAGTCATCAAGACAGTATGATACTAGCACAAAAACAGATACAAAGATCAATGGAACAAAAAAGAGAGGCCAAAAATGAGCCCATGCTTATATGGTCAATTAATCTATGACAAAACAAGCAAGAGTACATAATGGGAAGAAGACAGCCTCTTCAATAAATGGTGTTGGCAAAACTGGACAGCTACATGCAAAAAAATCAAACTGGACTACTTTCTCACACCATATACAAAAATAAACTCACGATGGATTAAAGACTTAAATGTGAGACTTGAAACTATAAAACTTCTAGAAGAAAACATAGGCAGTACAAGCTTTGACATCAGTGTTAGCAATATTTTTTGTAAATGTTTCCTCAGGCAAAGGAAACGAAAGCAAAAATAAACAAATGGGACTACATCAAACTAAAAAGCTTTTGCACAGCGAAGGGAGCTATCAATAAAACAAAAAGACTGCCTACTAAATGGGAGAAGATATTTGCAAATGATATACTTGATAAGTGGTTAATATCCAAAGTATACAAAGAACATATACAACTCAACATCAAAAAAACAAACAACCTGACTAAAAAATGGGCAAAGGACCTGAAAATACATTTTTCCAAAGAAGACATATAGATGGCCAACAGGCACATGAAAAGATGCTCATCATCACTAGTAATCAAGGAAATGCAAACAAAAACCACAATGAGATAACACTTTGCACCCTTCAGAATGAAAAAAAGAGATTATCAAAAATGTCTATTATCAAAAACACAACAAATAACAAGTGTTAGGGAGGATGTGAAGAAAAGGTAACCTTATGCATTGTTGGTGGGAATGTAAATTGGTGTAGCCACTATGGAAAACACTATGGAGTTTCCTCCCCAAAATTAAAAATTACAACTGCCATATGATCCAGCAATTCCACTCCTGGGAATTTATCCAAGGAAAACACAAACACTAATTAGAAAAGCTATATGCATGCCTATTTTCACTTCAGCTTTATTTACAATAGCCAAGATATGGATGCAACCTAAGTGTCCATTAGTGTATAAATGGATAAAGAAGATGTGGTAAATATATACCTTGGAATATTGCTCAGTCATAAAAAAATAGAATTTTGCCTTTTGTGACAACATGGATGGACTTAGAAGGTATTATGCTAACTGAAATAAATCAGACAGAGAAAGACAAAGACAAACAGTGTGTGATTTCACTTATACGTGGAATCTAAAAAAAAAAAAGAACAAACAAAACAAAATAGAAACTGAATCATAGATAAAGAGAACAAATAGTAGTTATCAGGAGAGGAGAGTGGGGGTAGGAGAGAAATAGGTGAGGGAGATGAAGAGGTATAAACGTCCAGTTATAAAATAAATGAGTCATAGGTATGAAATGTACAGTGTGGGAACTATAGTCAATAACTATGCAATATTTTTGCCTGGTGACAGATAGTAACTAGACCTAACATGGTGATAATTTTAAAATGTATAGAAATATCGAATCACTGTGTTGTGTACCAGGAACTAACACAGTATTATAGGTCAGTTATATATACTTAACAAACAAACAATCAAACAAACAAGCATATAAAAAGAGTTTAGATTTGGGATTACCAGGGATGGGGGGAGGGGGACTTGGATGAAGGTGGTCAAAAGGTACAAACTTCCAGTTATAAGATAAATAAGTACTAGGGATGTAGTGTAAAACATGATAAATATAATTAACACTGGTGTGTGTTATATATGAAAGTTGTTAGAGAATAAATCCTAAGAGTTCGCATCACAAGGAAAACATATTTTTTCTATTTCCTTAATTTTGTATCTATATGAGATGATGGATGGTCAATAAACTTATTGTGATAATCATTTCATGATGTACATAAGCCAAATCATTATGCTGTACACCTTAAATTTATACCGTGTTGTATGTCAATTATATTTTAATAAAACTGGAAAAAAATAACAAGTTGTTTTGTTTTCAAGCATAATAAAATAAATCAGCTATACTATATTATAGGTGTATTCACCATTTAAACAAAAGAGACCAAAAATATAAAGACTATAATTTTCATAAGATTGTCACCAAAAACAATTTTGAGTGGATAAGGTAATGAGACTTTTAAGGGAGAAACTGCATAGAAGGAAGTAAAGTGGTTTAACATCTATGTTCTTTGAGAGTATACATATTCAAGGGATTGGGGATGGGGGAAGGCAAAAAAGAAGAAGCCAGACAGATGGGAGGAGAACCAGGAGACTAAATTAAGAAAGAATAGGAAAGGAGAGGGTTTCAAGAAGTGGGAGGAAGAAATGGAAAGTACAGAAAGCTGCTGATACGGGAGGATGATGAAGAAAATATGCTGATAGGTAAAGTAATGTCTCCGAGGAGATGGGAGAAGAATGATGTAAAACAGGTGGCAGGGTTATCCTCAGACAATTCATAGGAGGAAATGAGTAAGGGAAGGTTGGAAAATCAATCTGTGAAGGTGCCAGTGAGGCAGGAAGTTGGTAGAGAAGGTTGAAAACTTCATACTGGTAACTTTTGTTTTCTTGGTAGGGTAAAAATAGAGATTTTGTATGAGTTAATGGCAGGGTGATGGGAAGGCAGATTGAAAATGATCATGAAGGCTTGAAATCATTCTTATGGAAAATGAATTTTAGGGTCCTTTATAATGCTGGAAATTATTCTAACTCACTCTATGTTTTTTTTTTCTTGCACCAAGAAAACAAATTGACCCAGGGTTGGTGTTTTGCCAGGCAGATGCCTCACAAGGACAAGGGGTTGAAATGATAGCTCATGAATGTGCTCCTGATCTTTCTAGAAAGAGGAAATAAACGTGTGCAAAGACTTATGGTGAGAGGAAGCCTGAAAGGAAGTCATCGTGTTGAGAGTACCAAGTACCAAAAGTCAGGAACAGCCTCATTCATGATGAGGCTAAAGAGGTAGAGAGGAGCCAGACCAGTCAAGGCCATATTTTCTCATAATCATGAAGATAATATACAGAAAGTAGTCTGATCAGATCTACATTTTTGACAAGGTCATTCTGACTGCAATGTGAAAGGGATTGGGGGGATATCTAAATGAGTGGAGTGTAGACCATTTGGGAGAGTGTTGTAATTATTCCAGGCTAGAGGTGATTGTGCCTTAGAAAAAGTGGTGATGGAGAGAAGAGTGGGTACTTTAGAGATATTTAGAAGCAAAGTTGACAGTCTTGTTGATAAGCAGAACATCCTGTATGTGACACCCACTTAATGGGATAGGCAGGTTGATGATTATTGCATCTGCAAATATGGATTCCACAGTCATATTTACATGTTAACAACGTACAACCCACAAACTACAGCATGAATATTCCTCAGCATTAAGAAGAAATAGAATGCCCACAATGAGGGAAAATATTCCTAATTTTTGAAATAGGTATTAGAGTGTTATCTGAATTTGACAGCAAAATTCACAGATTATGCAGCTGGCTCTGCTTTGTCATTGAGTCCACAAGCTAGTGAACAATGTCACCGTTTATTCTAGAAGGAATAAGCACCCAACCAAATCAGAGAGTTGAGTAACGGCTGTCAGTAATATTCTCATCAGAACTCATTCTGGCATCACACTAAGTTCCCCAGACAAATTACCAAGTTTTACACATAAATTTTTCTTCTCCATATTCCTCTCAGCCAAAGCTTTGCTTTAACTTCCTTTAAATTTCTTTCCTGTTTTTCTCTCATAAAATAAGTGCCAGTGCTTTCACCTCGAAGTGCCGTCTCTATTTTATTGTCTTATAACAAATTCTCCTCATCCTCCAATAGCATATTTTGCCCTGAGAATGAAGTTGGGGAAAAATTCATTAGATGTTAAGCTCTTTGTGAGAGTTTTGTCTATCTTTTTTTCTCCAAAAATTCCCTAAAACCTATGATAGTGTCTGGGGTTCAATCAGTGTTTAATAAATACTTGTTGATTAAATGATAAATACATAAATGAATGAACAAATGAATGAACGAAGTTAGTTTAAATGTCATTTTCTCAGATCAGTCTTCTCCAGTCCCCCAGAATAAGTAATATTCCTTTATTTTGAATCAAAGACACTTAAGAAATAGCAGGTGCAAGAAGGACACTCTGACCCTTTTTTTTCTTCCGAAAGCCAAAGATAAAACTCCCATGTGAAAGGCACCCTCCCTGTACGAGGAAGAAGGAAAACATCTTATTACAAAGAATTTGGGGCTGAGAAATCTGTACAAACAAACCTTGTTAAACTCACCCCTATCTTCCTAGTTACTTCTTCACCATTTACTCCCCCTAGCTCAAATCCCTTTGTCTTAATAATTCCTCACAAATGTGTTGTCTCTTTGTCTAAAAGGTATCAAAGCTTCCTGCTCTGGTCACTTCTGTGGGTCTTCATTCTCTTTATATACATAAAAATTTAATAAAATTTGTACGCTTTTCTCCTGCTAATGAATTTCATGTCAGTTTAATTCTTAGGCCCAGCCAGAGACCCAAAGAGGGTAGAGGAGAACTTTTCCTCCCCTACATTCCTACCGATCGCTCTTTTAAGTCCCCATTCTTCTCCTTCCAGGCACTATTCACAATTGTAATTGAGCAATTAAGTGTGTAACTTGCTATTTAACTTATATTTCCTAGCATACACTAAGCTCCACAGCAACAAAGATCATGTTGTCTTATTCATTGCTGTCTCCCTGGTGCCTAATACCATGCCTGGCACACAGAAGTAGGGCAATGAATTTTGGCTGCCAAATGAAAAAGTGATAAATAAAATAATCAAAAGATATAATGACTCTTAGATAAGGGAAGGAATTTGCAGCTTCAGATGCACCCTGATTTTGCAGTTAAGGGAATGCAGGCCCAGAAAAGTTAAGTGATTTGTTCAGTGTTTCATAGCTAATAAGAGTTCAGGGCTATACTTCATTCCCAGTTCTCTCCAACTCTGTAGCTTGTGCTTTGAAATGGAAACACTATGCCATGCTGCACCATTTAAGCAATGATATATTCATTTAAAGCACCAGAGATCACATTTTCATAAGAAAAAGAGTTTGTAGTATGAGACGAATCAATCAGCCATATGGAAGGAGAAAAAAAGAACAGGCTGAAAGCTTCCTTTCACTTTGTACAATATGAATTGTCACAGGAATCAAATTTGGCACATACTGTAATGCAGAGAAAAAAAGTTATCCCACATTGGATGTAAAATGTGACTTGCATTTTGTCTGAGTTTTTGAAATCCTGAAGAGGATTTCAAAAGTCCTGAAGACTTGTGGAGTTGAGGGCATAATGTTTTGATGATAGGCTTTTTATGCACTTATCCACAGGCATCAAGATGAGGACCTGAAAAAATTAAAGCCAACCTCAGACATAATGAATGCATTAAACGATGAAGCAGCTGGTCAGGGTCAGGCAGCCTCCTTGAAGCAGAGTGGATGTGTCTCAGGACTTCAAGTCTCCAGACAGAGGCAGGGGCAAGGAAATGGCCTCTTTGGCCATAAAACATTTACGTCTGTTCTTCTTCTGTCACTTCTCTTTGACGTTGTTTCCCTTGCCTTCAGCAACATCCCAGATTCACAACCAGATTCTTACGCCTGCTAATTAGAACAGAGGTCTAACAGCAGTGATGAAGTCTCCAGCTGAGACTGGCACCTAATTCTAACAATATCAAGTAGATAATGGAGTTTATGGACTGTTAATTATTAAATCCATCTAACCTGCCACAGTCAGATTCCATAGATTGTCACTTTCCATGTGCCTTTATAGCACACAGCCTTTGACAGTCTAGAATCTCAAGTTCTGACCTTCTAATAGGTCCTTATCACAGAATGCCAGAATTCGAAGGCATTTTAGAGATCAAAAGTAAAATATATACCACGTGCAGTAATCGTCTTTAAAACATCTGTCTTAAAGACTCATCTAGCCTGTGTTGCAATTCTGTGGTGGGGAATCACTGCCTCATAAGGCAGTGTCATTCCATTGTTGGACAGATCATATCGTTAGAAAAATCTTCCATCATTAAACCAAAATTGGCTTCCCTGTGTCTTCCACTCCTGTGGCTTCTTCTGCTCTCCAGAATTGCATACATCTTTTATGTACATTGTATGCCATGTTGTAAAAAAATATGGCATGTTACAAAGAGCTCTGGAGTCTTACAAACTTGGAGTCAAATGCTAATTCTGGAACTTAGAAATCATTATCCTTCCTCAAATTCAATTTTTTCACCTACATGAGGGAGACAACACCTCATGGAATTGCTTTGAGAATTTGATGAGTTACATGCTACTCAGAGCCAATGGGTAGAGTCCAGTGTGAAGAGCACAGCCTCTGGAACAAGCCTGCTTGATACGAAACTTGGTCCCAACACTTAGTAGCTATGTGATGTGACCTTGGGCAATCTATTTAAATGTTTTAGTCTCATTTTTCTCATCTACGTAATAGCTATAAGGAAAATCATGTTACCTATCTCAGGCCCCTTCTATCTAGGAGCAATATCCACTAGGACCTCAGATTCTTCCACTGAATCCTGTGCATTTGGTCCAGAGATAATAGCCAAGCAAAAGACTGGAAAAGGGACACACACACTCTTAGTCACTATAGTCTAGATCTGTCATTGATCACTTCTTCTCACATCCCACTGGTTAGAGCTAGTCATGTGCCACATCTGGACAGAAAAGCCTGGAAAATGAAGGCTAGTGGTTTTCCAGGAAGAAAGTGGGTAATGAGTATATAGTAATGTCTCTGCCACAAGCTCTAAGAAGAGTGCCTAACAAATGTAGCCTCCTAAGTGTAGGTTATCACTATACCTATACTATGTGATATCAGCAATTAGAGCAATTATGATGATAAGAGCCCTTAATACTTAAAAAGTGATCACACTTGCTGGGTGAAGCATTCTTGCTTTTTCCATCAGTTCCCCATATATCATGTTTCACGGCCTTTCACTTGTTCTTAGACTTCATAATGCCACATCATGCTGGATCCTGGGCAATACAGAATGTACATCTCTCAGTTCAGAGACTGCACACAATATGAACACATATCAACTGGTTCCACTTTACATATCTTTATTTTTCTCCATTTCATGATCTCCCTGAATCTGTGTCTTGTATTTAACTCAGACTTTGGGACATGCCATTGATCGGGGATTTTCAACTGTAAATTTTGATCTACAGGTAAGACAAGAAAACATTAGGAGACCTAAACTTGCATTTTTAGAATAGAATAGAAAAAATATAGAGTTGCTGTTAGGTTTAAATGAGTTTGTATATGTAAAGCATTTAGAAACTTGTTGTTGTTATAAAATTTATTTATGAAGAATATTGTATTCATTGATCATAAATATTCATTAATTGCTGTATCAACTTAGTGTTTTTAATATTACACACTTTAATACACGAGCATATACAAACTCACATACCTACTTTGCATCATGGACTATTCTCTGAAAACTAAGAAAACAAAAGGATGTATTAATATCTTTGGGTCTATCTAGTATAATAGGAAAGGAATTCGTGTCAAGCAAATAATCAGTCTGGTTAATGAGCCCCAAACCAATGAGGTTGTGTTGTTTCTGAAGTAAAAAAATAGAGTGTAAAGGAAAAATAGATGATAAAAGAAGGAACAAAGGATGAAATAACTTGCCTCAAAGTGTGGCAGAAAAAGGCAATAACATTATAGAAAAAGAAGATCCATAATACATGAAATTCATATTATATAAAAGAAGATAACAGAAGGAAGAGTGGGAAGAAGGGAGTAAGGTCCAATATCTTCAGGTGGAAGGAGGCAATCCAGAATCAGGCCCTTCTTAAATAGAAAGCTACAGGGCTCTAGAGAATCTGACCTATGAAGAAAGGACTGTTATCCTTGTGACCTAAAGGTCAGCCTTCAGACCTCCTCTGAGAAGTAGAAAATTCATACCAATGAATACTCTAGTCAAAAAACAAAACTTTCCGCATTTCCATTGCAAAGTACATAACCATAGAACACTAACTTTTAAAATCAGAGACAACCTTAAAAAGGAAGAAACTTCTCACACAGCTACAACATGGATGAATCTTGAGGACATTATGCTACATGAAATAAGCTAGTCACAAAAGGACAGATATTGTATGATTCCACTTATATGAGGTACTGGAGTACTCAGACTCATAGAGATAGAAAGTAGAATAGTGGTTGTCAGGGTCTAGGGGGTGGGAGAATGGAGAGTTAGTGCTTAATGGGTACAAAGTTTCGGCTTGGGAAGATGAAAGAAGTTCTAGAGATGGATAGTGGTAGGGGTTGCCCATGTGGTGAATGTATGTGATATTACTGAACTCTACACTTAAAAATGGTTAAAATGATACATTTTATGTTATATATTTTTATGACAATAAAAAAGATTAGAAAGTATGAGTGTCTCACACTTCAATGAGGTAGGTATTATTTATTTCATTTAAAACATTTATTTCATGTATACATGCACTTGGTCATGAAGTAAATGTATTTCTTACTGTGGGTCAAGATTCAAAAAAAGCCACTATCCCAGAGGACAAAACAACAAAACAAAGCATACACACTATTTTCCCAAGCAGAGTTGCCCTCTCTGAATCTAAGATTCTTAATAATTGTTGCTTTTGAAGCCCCAGAAATAGTCACAGCAGTGTATATAAACATCCATGCACACAAACACACACACACACACACACACACACACACACACACACACACACACCACCTTCCACTTATTGCAATTACTCCATGCTCTTACATCCCTTCCTTTCCCTGCTCACTTCATCCCATCCTTCAAGGGTCAAGCTGGACATTTTTCTTCTGAGATCCCCCCTTAACTCCACCTCTGACCCTGATTAGAGAAAAACATACTTCTCTGTCATAGCATTTATTATTGTATTTGCAATGCTTGTTTAATTTTCTGTCTCCGTCACTCAGTTATAAACTCTAAGAAGAAAGTGTTTATCTTTCTCACTGCTAATTTCCTAGGATTTAGCACAATGTCTGGTACACTATTAAGTGTTTAATAATGATCAATGAATGAATGAATGGTGACAATATGGAGATAGAGCTACCTCATTAACAACCTCAGACTAAAAATATATAACATGTACTGTTAGATAGCCTAGATAAATACTGATTTCACTTTTATCCCTATGCCTTAGTTCCCTATGGTCTATTCTCAAGAAAGGATGGAATGATACAGGTATTTATTTCCTCATTGTTTATATGGCCCTTCTTCCAATATGACAGTGAGGAGCTTAGAGTTAAAGGAATGTATGTAATAAGCTCATTAAAGCAAAGAGAATTTTATTTTAAGGAAGTGAAATATAAACATGATTATGAGGGCATATCATATGGTGAAATTGAACTTCATTTTAGCTCTGTGTTTCATGGCAACCACAGATGTCTGAAATCCACAGATGTGCCTAAAAACCCCTAGCCCCCTAAAATGGTTAATAGCTCCTTTGAAGGTGTTATTTATACGGATGCATATTTAAAAGGAGGCAATTTTCCAGACCGCAAACACTGGCCATGAAACCCTGTGGTATTGCTCTTACCTTCTTACTAGTATCTTGTTACTCTCTATTCTTGCCTCCAAATCTATGAAAAGTGAGAGATACACTGTTCTGTGCTTCCATTCACCTGCTGTCAGTTTTCCAGAGAGGATGCTAATCTGAGGGAAACTGGAAGCAGGTAGGTCAAAGGCCAATCTTTGCATTTTTCTGTTTTTCTCATGTTGAACTAACTTCCAGCCAGTATCACAGTATCAGTATATATATATATATATATAGTATAACATTTAGCCAACTGCTACTTCTACCAGATACTCTATACTCTAAGGGGGACATAAGAGAATAAATATAAACTTTGGATCATTATTCATTTTCACTGTGGAATCATGGTTATTTGAAGTGCAATTTTGTTCTCTGATGCCATTCTCCACATCACATTTAGAATCTTCTGCTAACACAGGAAGTTAATTTGCTTTTCCTTCACTCAAGATATTGATGAATATTTATGAGAACAGGCTTTCAGACCACCCCTGCAGCATATCATCAATAAACAGCTGACTATTGACAAAACTGCCATTGAAACAAAACTCAGAATGCATGCCCCTCCAAGAAATTCTGACTTTGACAATGTAAAGTGAAAATCAGAAACTAATAGTGGCTTTTACAATCAGCAAGTCACTATCATATTCTCCTGTGGGATCTCAGGACCACCAAGACCCTTAGGATCAAAGGAATTACCCTAACATTAAAATTCTTTTTCTATCCAGCCTTGCATATCCATACTCCAGTCTTGAAATTATACCACAATTAGATGTGAAAATTTACTCACTACATAAACTTTCATTGTCCCCCAATGTATAAAAACTGTACATTCCTCAAATCTGTAGGAGTATTATCTAGCTAAAACAGTGGCAATGGAGTTCAAACAAGGAGTCTATAGTTTTTTAATTTTGCGGTACGTGGGCCTCTCACTGCTGTGGCCTCTCCCATCAAGGAGCACAGGCTCCGGACGTGCAGGCTCAGCGGCCATGGCTCACGGGCCCAGCCGCTCTGCGGCATGTGGGATCTTCCCAGGCCAGGGCACGAACCCATGTACCCTGCACCGGCAGGCGGACTCTCAACCACTGCGCCACCAGGGAAGCCCAGAGTCTATAGTTTTGAACACAGAAATAATAGAATAGAACACTAATAAGAACAACATATCCATTTATGTAAGTGACCAGTGATATTCCGGTACCCAAGATGTAACACATGGACAAAAGGGCAAATTCCAGGTTTCTGAGACTAGGTGATCGGAACTGTGCACCTCCAGAGAGCTAGAGGTGAGGGCTACCCCTGGAAGGAAGGAGGGACTGGAATGGAGGGGCAAGGGGCTTTTGCACTTCTGCTTTCTCTGCCTGGAATGTTTTTCCCTTACACCATTACATGACTCTCCTTTATATTCTTCAGTTTTCAGTTCAAATGATACTTCCTCAGAAAAGACTTCTCCGGCCACCCTCCTTTATATATTCTCAGTACCCCAGACAGTCTTGATTTCATTGCCAGCTTAGTTTTTTATGTTTCTTGTTATCTTAATTTGGATTTTACTTGTGAGATAGAATGTGAGCTTCTAAGACCAGGGGCTTTCTCTATGTTCCCCACAGCCCAGAATATGACTGTGAATGAAGTAGGGGTTCAGTGAGTACTTGTGACATGAATAAATGAATGAATGATGGAATGCATTCATACTTGTCCTGTACAGACTTTGGCACACATACTACACACATATTCTGCTCCCTCTCAGATTTGCCTTGATTACACGTTTTCTCCCAATAGGAGATGGTGCAATACATCTATTTCTTTCTAAAAGCTCTAGAATCCCTTGTCATTAAGTATGCCCTATTGCTGCACAAAGCCTCATTTAATCCTCATAATACTCTGTGAGAGTGGTATTATTAACCCATCTCAGAGGTAAGGAAACTCACGAGTGGAATATAGACTGAGATTCTGACTCCAAATCCCTTGTTCTTTCCTTCAAATTAAATACTGAGCCTCTTGGTATCTGTGGTGCTGAAATGAAAGAGACATCAATGCTGGTAGTTTCACTAATCTCCTTTTTTCCTTTGTTTTCTTTCACCTGGTTTTCATGTCTGTGAGAGGTAGGGGAGGGTGTGTGTGTGTGTGTGTGTGTGTGTGTGTGTGAGAAAGAGAGCAAGAGAGCGAAAGAGAGAGAAGAATAGATTCTGTGCCAGTCTCCAGCATTCATTATATCCCCTGAGTTTAATCAGCTAAAATGTTTCAACTCCTAATTTCTTACCCTGGGTAAGGCCAGTATCTTTGGAAGAACATTGACTTTGAACATAGAAAACATAAATTCTAATATTGACATCAGTATTAACTTTGTGGTTTTAGGTAAATTACTTACCCTTTCTAAACCTCAGTTTCCCTAGCTCTAAAATGAGAATAATATTATTTACCTAATATAGTTGTTATGAGGCATAAATGAGAGTTTGTATCTAAAATTCCTAACACGTTGGGCCCTTATAAGATCCCTGTAAAAGTTTGTTACCCTCGTCGTTACTTAGGTTCTATTTTTCCTTTTCATTATTCTAAATATAGTAAATATAAGGATTATTTATTGTTTAGGCATTTCTATATTTACGCTAGTAATAAATATTTTGTTTTCAGCAATCACTTTTTTGCATCTCATAAACCAAATTTAGGCTATTGTTGGTGTTAGACATCTACTTAATTTTGTTATCCTTTGACTCAGTCCTCCTGATAATCCACAAGTATGGAAGTGGAATCTGTCTGTGGTTGTGATTTTTTTTCTAGCTGTAGCACTAACTGAACTCAAAAAGAATTATAGAGTCTTAAAATTTAGAAAGAAACTTAGAGGTCATTAGTTCCAAAGGCCAGCTTAATAAAACTTGCCTGGGGAGCTTGGTAAAAACACAGATATTACGACTCAGCCCCATGGATTCTGATTTAGTAGGTATGGAAAAATACCTAGAAATTAGTACTTTTATGAAGCTCCCCACAGGATTCTGATGCACAGCCAAGTTTGAGAAGCAATGAAATATAGACTAGCAGTTTTCAAATGTTGTTAAATCAGTGAAAGCCTTTTTTCACTTCTTTACTTGGAACATTAATGTGTAAAACTAATAGAAGTAGAACTTTTTTAATTAAAGGGGAAGATGAAAACCTTGCCTGTTCCCACTCCTCCATGGCTCCCAAGGACCACTAAGGAACCCCACTGAGGAGCACAGTTTGGAAACTATTGATCTAGACTGAGTTTTCCAAAATATTACTGATACGTGGTCACTCAGGTCCAGTTTGAATACTCCCAGTGATGTAAAATTTTCCTTTTATAAATAGTCTTTACTACTGAGATGCACAGTTATTTCTTATTTGCTAGTAATATATTGCTCCCCTAGACTTCTGTGGGCTTGTGTACTGACATAATTCAATAGCTCAATTGAGCATAAAACTAAAAATCTCCCTGGGGTGAACACAATACTTGTTCTTCCCTTTCATCCCTACCTCCTGTTATTCTAATCACCTTTTCTGTCTCCTTCTTAATTCATTTCTAATTCTCCCTTCTTTCTTCCCAGATAGTCACAATATAACAAAGAAATAGCATATAGAAGTTCAAAATGTTAAAACAATCTCATTTTAAAGTATGGGAAATTTATCTCTTTGACAAGGAGAAAAAAATAAACTAGCTTATTTGTGTCATCTTGTGATATAGTTTGGACATATGACAAAAATTTTTTAATTTCTGCTTATTCTACAGCACATACTCACAAAAATATTTTTGAGCACCAGTTCTGTACCCAGCCATGTGTTAGCACTGAATACATAAAAGTGAGTCCGATTCAGCTTCGTGCCCTCCATGTACCCACAAAGTCGAAGAGGAGACAAATACACAAACAGTTGCAATATAAATAACGAGCTAAGTGTCAAAAAGACATTATAGGAGCAAAAGGGGGAAGGTGACTAGCTACAATGGGAGTAATTATTTGAATTGGGCCAAGATGAAGAATTAATAAAAGAACCAGAAGAAATAGGGAGGGAAGGGAGAGAAAGAATAGATCAGTAAAATTATAATAAAGCACGTTTCTCAATATTAAAAATTAAAAAAATAAATGAAATGCTTGGAATTTTTACCAAAACTGTTATGAAGAATACAAGATTTCTGAGAAATCTCTGTAATTCCCAATTGTGAATTCTAAAAAAATCTGAGCTCTAAAAGTAAAACAATGTGATTTCCTCTGTATCATGACTCAATAGAAATGTATTAAATTAAGATCAGCAGCATGAACTTTTGTTAAGGAATCTATGGATCAGGGGATAGGGTAAGAATTACTATTTTTTATTATTAGCCTTATAGAAAATTTCACTTTTTAAAGTATGTATACAGAATGATTATAGAAAGAGCATTGTATAATATAACAAAAATTTAATTTTACTTTAGAAGAATAAAATTCCTATGGATCAGCATACTTGTATGTTGTCAACTTAATTTTACTGCCACCTTCTTCCAAGATTCCCTCTACATTACAGAGGACAAACTGGGAACTACATTTCCCAGCATCCCCTACCCTTATAGATCCAGAATACAAGCTGCTAATGAGAGGCCTTCTTGCAGGAACTGAAATGCTGAAGAAAAGTAGAAGCCATCCTTTCTCAGAGGAAGTTGTACCCAAAGCCGTCCTTTCTCAGAGGAAGTTGCACCAAAATGCCTGGGCAGAAAGCTGACATGAAGTTTAAAACAGCTTACAGGGGGTCTTAAGAATCATCCACCCACAAGAGTGCTGCAGACTGAGAGTTACTGGGAGCTCTTGGGGTTTGCAGCCATTTCCTGGTGAGCTCTTAGAACCACAAGCTTCAATGCTTATAAGCAGAAACAGTCTGAGATAGCTTCCTTGACCTTGGCCTGAGCTTTGCAATGGTTCTGTAAGATTCCAATTCCCTATACTAAAACCCTTTAGATTTAGAACGCACAGACTTAGACTGGCTTCTTTTTCTTGATGGAACGTAGCTGATACAGTCAGTTTCAGAAAATGCTTTGTTACTTGCTCATTACATCTACTTTGTCAAAAATAACACTGCAGTGATGACAATTGTTGTTCTAGTTACTAGAATTAGAGAACTGATATAGGAAATGGTGGGTAAGAGTGTAATCTGTGGAACAAGGTTCCTAGGGTTCATTATCCAGCTCAGCAATTTTCAGGCTATTGCATCTTGGGAAGATACTTAACCCTAATGAGCCTCCTTTTCTTCCCCTGTAAAATGGAGATAATAGTTGTACCTTTCTTAGAGGGTCACCTGAGAATTAAATGTTAATACAGGGAAGTTTTTATATAAATCTTTGGCACAAAGTAAACTTTCAATAAGTGTTAATTATCAATATTGTTGTTTATTCTCTAAATATTTTCTGATATCTCTTAAGATCTCCACTCCCATCTGGTGAGTAATGACAGAGGATCTCTCCTTGACCAAACTTTAGTCAGACTCCTCTGAGCCCTGTTCCTGATTAGGAAGTCTTAAATAAAGTCTTTCTTGCCATTTGTGACAAGTGTCCAGCGAATTTTTTTTCTTTAACAGTAGCAAGGATTAAAAAAAAAATCTAATTTTGGTTAAATCCTTTTACACTTAATAATTTAAACATTCTTTTTAAATTTGACCTTTCTTTCTGTTTCTTTCCTTCTTTCCTATGCTTCTGTTTAAATTGTTACCTGGATACTTGACCTTCTGTTAGACTTTGGGCATGTACCACCTTGAGTCCAGTCGTGTTTGGCTGTCTTTATCCTATCCTCGCCTGTTGGCCTCCTCTTTTTGACTGATGAAATTGTAGTCTATAATTTCTCAGCCTGATCAGCAGGTGGTGGCCCCTGCATGCTGACTAAGGCTTTGCTGGGTTCTCAGTTGAGAGTATATTTGGAAGTACTCTGAGTCTCCATGATACCCCATGTGGCACTGATTCAGCTGCTCCTTCCCTTCCCAATCCTGCACCACCAAAGACCCTGCTATGATGATACCTGGTTTTCTCTATGGCCTATGGCATTCTTACTGGTGCTCAAATCTGTGTCCATGCCACACAAGGACCCAAAGGAGGTCCTCATGTAAGAATAGATCCTCTCTATGGTTGACCAATGATTCCATGTCGGCATGGGCTTGTTCTGCATAGTGATCTCTTCAGCTCACTAGGGAATAGGCAAGAGTCCTCCCCCATCTAGGATTTCAAAGCTGACAAACAAGATTTTGTGGACCATAGATTTCATCCAATATCTCTCCAACTCTACTCTCAACTTCTTTCAGTTAACTCTACCCATAATCCTCTCAGGATCCAAAAAGGTAGAGTTCCCTTTTAATTTTTTCCATGGTATATCCTGAGGTAACTTCATATCACTATGGAAGAAACTGTGATGTGACATCAAGCGTAGTGCTTTATATTTCAAATGGGAGGGACTTAAAAATATTTTCTCTTTAAAAAATATCCAATTAACTTGGTGCAATATTATACTAACTTTTTATTTCCCTACAAATTCATTTGATAACAATCCTAATTTCCACTCCAAGCCCCTCAAACACACAAACAAAAAAAGCAAAAACAAACAAAATACTCCAGTAACAGAGCTACTAAGACTTAGCAGAAATATTGGTAAACAGGGTAAATATAAGATATAATACAAAAATCAATTACTTTGTCTATACTAGTAAAACTGCTTTAAATTGTCATGGGACAAAATAATTCATTTACAATAGTAACAAAAACTATTAAATACCAAGGCATTAACTTAACAAAAAAATTCAAGATTTATGTGAAGAACACCATACAAAGCCTCCTTATTAAAAGGGACAAAACCAAGTATCTATACAAAAAATGAAAAGATATCTTGGATGGAAAAACTTAGTATCACTAAGGTGTGAATTTCCTCCAATATCAAATTGATTTTAATTCCAATTTCAAAGTTTTGTTTTTTTAAGGGATGGGGGGAATGGATAAAATTATCTTAAAGTTAATGTGACAGACTTACAGAAAATTGTAAGAAACAGTGTAATGAAAGTGAATTTAACCTACCTGATATTAAAAATTATTATAACTTCTCTGTAATCAAATAGAATCATCATAGGAAGAAAAAATAAATAAGTGGAATAAAATATAGTCTAGAAATATATCACAGCATATGTGGAGATCTAATATTTGACAAAGGTGATTTTAAATTAATCAGCAGAAATATAGTTTATTTAATGAATGATGTTGGCACAATTGGCTGTCCATCTGGCAGAAAATAAAGTTGAACTAGTACTTCACACTGGAGACATACAAAAATAAATTCCAGATGGATTAAGAGCTTAAATATAAAACAAAGTGCATAGGGAAAAATAGATATGTAGATATAACTTTGGGTGGGGAAACCTTCTTAACCAAAATGGAAAATCCAGAATATCTAAGAAATAAGATAGAGTATTTGACGAACCAGAAATTAAACACTTTTGTACAGAAAATGACACCCTAAACAAAATAGAAAAACAAAAAATTAGGAAAAATATTTGCAACATATTGGACAGAAAAAAAAATTACTACCTATAATGTGCAAAGAACTCTTTACAAAATGGATAAGAAAAAGGCAAACTACTAGATAGGGAAATGGTTAAATGATACATGTAGACAAATAACTGAAAAAACAAATTTAAATGTGATAACTATATGGTCAATAGATATGTAACCTCATTAGTAATTAAGAAAACAAAGTATCATTGAGATATTTTTGGTTATTATCAGATTGACAAATTAAAAGTTCAAAAAGAGATAATACAATATATGGCGAGGATGAAGGTAGGACAAAAGATAAGAAACAGAAATCATTTTGGCCTCTGGTAAAACAATTTCTCAATATATATTAAAAATAAAAATACAATAACCTTTGTACCAGTCAGAGTTCTCAGCTATAACAAAAGAAATGGGCCCTGGATAATTTAAAAAGAAAAGAAATTTATTGGAAGGAGATTAATCATTGACAGAATTCACAGGGAAGTTAGAGAATGAGACGAAGAAAATGGACAAGGATCCTGAAATCTGAAAACTGGACCCACAGCCAAGGGTAAGCCCAAGAAAAGTCCACCTAGAGCATCTCTGTTTCTGCATGTGGATGCCAGACAGTGCTGTTGACACTCAACCAATTTTCAGGAAAAGAGACTTCAAACTCTTATGTTTAAAAATTGATTTTTTTTTCTCTAACCTGAGAAGGTCATTAAGAAAACATTCTGAAAAAGTTTTCAATTCCTTCAGTTTCAATTTAATTTCATTTTGTTAGTAAACATTCATAAAAAATTAAATAGAACTTTATAAATATTGATATGTATATAATATATACATAATAGTCATCAATTTTTAATAATATTTTTTGGGTAATGGAATAGTTTGGATTTTTTTTTTTTTTTTTTTGTGGTATGCGGGCCTCTCACTGTTGTGGCCTCTCTCATTGTGGAGCACAGGCTCCGGACGCGCAGGCTCAGCGGCCATGGCTCACGGGCCCAGCCGCTCCGCGGCATGTGGGATCTTCCCGGACCGGGGCACGAACCCATGTCCCCTGCATCGGCAGGTGGACTCTCAACCACTGCGCCACCAGGGAAGCCCAGTTTTGATTTTTAAATACATTTTAATAATCAGTAATGTTTTATAATTAGGAGTATCAGCTTTATTTAAAAAATCATTACTTGATTAAAAGTGGACTGGGTCATTGCCTTATTTTGAAAAAAGAAGTGTATTACTTTAGATACTTTACCCCTGTCAATAGTGGATTATTTTTGTCCATAACAAGGTGCCTGGAGGGAATCATTTCCAGATTTGGTTCTGGAAATACAGTCAGGATCCTGGATTGTAATTTCTGTAATTTTCAGTGTTCCCATTTTAGTTTCAAGAAAGCTGCAGCAGTTTCAGGTATCTTGGACCACATACTATCTTCAAGCATAGAAAACGCAGAGCACTGCCTCTGGCTTCTCAGGAATACATCTAACCAGCTTTCTTCTTATTTCCACCCCTATGTCCTGACTGTTCTGAGATTAAATCAGGGATCTCTTCATGATATTAGAACAAAGTTGGGGTTCTGTTAGCCAGGAAAGGGAGAGAAAGAGGCCATGGCTTTTAAAGAAGTAATCTACATTGTCCACTACACCCATTTTGTTAGCTTCCATGTAAGGGGAAAGAGAGAGAGAGAAAAAAAGAGAGAGAGAGTTAGTTTATAAACAGCTCTAAAATTTCTGTGCTTATTTTTATAACATATATAATTAGGAATTCAAGATCTCAATTTTACTAATCATCCAGGAAAGAAATTTGACATTTTCATGAGATTGTTCCTTATTTTGTTCTTTACTGATCCTCAACTACAGCAAAACCAGTTTCTCTTTCCCATATATTTCCTTGGCTTTTGCTGTGAAGCAATGAAATTTGTGGTAGAAACTAGGTTTAAAAAGCTTAGACAACAGGTGGATCCATAATCCAAAGACAGAGTTGTCTCTAAATTACTGAGAATAAGCTATATTGAAATTAGCATTTAAATTACACCTTATGGGGCTTCCCTGGTGGTGCAGTGGTTGAGAGTCAGCCTGCCGATGCAGGGGACACGGGTTCGTGCCCCGGTCTGGGAAGATCCCACATGCCACGGAGGGGCTGGGCCGGTGAGCCATGGCCGCTGAGCCTGCGCGTCTGGAGCCTGTGCTCTGCAACGGGAGAGGCCACAACAGTGAGAGGCCCGCGTACCGCAAAAAAAAAAAAAAAAAAAAAAATTATACCTTACGATGCTTTCTATAATCTTTTGGGCATTAATTACTAATAAATTTCAAATTTTGAAACAATATAAACATTTTCCTCAAAAAATCCAAGTGTGATTTTTTTTCCTCTTACAGGCTTCTGATTTGTAGGTTTGCAATAAATTTGGCATTGAGAAAGGAGCAGTGAAGAATAGATATCATTTAACAAAAACTGGAAGATGACAATCAAAGAACTTCATGTAGCAATGACCATAACTTCTTCCTTCTTTGCTTTTGAAGAAAGTCCTAGCTAAATGGCTGATTGACAGTACTGGAGAAGTAAATGGAGGCCTTAGTTTCCTAACTAAGAAAGTTAGTTGTAAAATTCTTATCTCAGGAAACAAAATCAAGCAAGTTGAGGGAAGCTACTTCTAATCTCTGTGCACATTTCCATGATCCAGAAAGGTTTGTTTTACCCCTACATTAAGAGAAATTGATGCATTTTAACATTCTCATCAGAGTCTAATAAGATTGGGTTTGGAATAAGTAGATAACAATTACAGATAATGAAAAAGGAATCTAATTGCACCTAGATGTTTGTTTTCTTCAAAATCTTCATCTCTTTGTATAATCTTTTTAAAGATAGCCCTTAGGAATCCTGGTCAATGTTTTGCTGTTTTAATAAAGCACTCTATTTTTGTATTAAATTAAAAGTATTAGAGTCTCTTTTAGTTAACTCCATCTATTCCATAAAACCCACTATGTGGAACACATATTCAAAACCATTACTCAGTGGCAATACAATGCTTCAAGCAGAATATCCAGCTAGATTCTAGGACCTACAAGTCAAAGGAAAGTGTGGCAGAACTAGTCTTCCTTGATGGAGAATTGGACCGAGTCATCTAAGAACACCAGAAGAAAGAAAGAAAAGAAAAAAATAAAGAATAGTCAAGAACGCTGACAGTGCAAACAACCAAACAATTAAGCTATAAGCTAGGACTAAAATATGTGAGGAGCTTGTATTTTGTCCAATGAATGTGCAAGCAATTTCATTCTTTTATTTTTATCTTCCACCCTTGGTTAGCTGCTTGAGGTAAATATAACATTTGGACAAATATTTGCAACCAGATTGTAACATGTATGCCACTTAAAGTCCAGTGTGGAAACAACTTCATCTGGCTCAAATATGGTTTGAATTTGAACCAGTTATTTAAGTGTCTTAATTTTTTACAATTTGTTTGTCCTCTATCAAATAACTTTGTTATTTTCTGTTATTTCCAAAATCCTCCCATTTAAAACGTGTAAGCTACAACCTGGGGTTTGATTTGGTTATTTTTAACTAGATATTATAGAATTCTCTTGTTTATGTGGGTGGTAGGGTGGAAATTTGGGTTATAAGATTTAATTAAGACAAGAGTCATTTTGTAAAAGATTTGGCAATGTTCTTTCCCTGAATGATGCTTCAGTAAAACTGCTTTACAAGTAGTGAACACAGCAGACTGATTTGATTGTTGAAAAATAAATAAAATCTGCATCAAACCACACCAAACTAATTCTGAGTTCGAGTCATTTTGCCTATGGACCTATAATAACTAAAGGCCAGTAAATTATAATTTGAGAGACAACAAGATTTCTTCTCAAAGGAAACAAAAAGGCAAAAATACATGTAACATGTTTAAACAGAATTTTCATTTGTGGGGCATTAGAGAAGGAATAAAAAACATATTTGAGATTTTTTCCTCCAATATGTGTGTCACTTTAAGCTTATTTTGAGACATAGAAGTAAATTTGCAAAAGAGTATAGTGGCACAGGCCAGGGAATTTTGTATAGCTTCTCCTTTCTTCATTGTATATACAAAATGTCAGAAGGAAGGATTTCTCTGTCATTGTTCTTTTTCATTCTCTCTCTCTCCACCTCTCTCTTTCTCACTCTCCCTGTCTGTCTCCCTTAAGCCTCTGGAGTAAATGTGTCTTTAGTGATAACATGGCATTCAGAATTCAATTTCCAGCCCACAGTTTTATGCAGAAGCTCTAGGCATAAGGAAGGAAACAATATCTCAGTGAGGAGTCTTCAGTCAAGGGTTAAAGCAGTCATGTTAGCTCTTTTATTTTTCTTTATTCTGCATCTCACATAGGGACACAAAGAGATCAACCAATGGGAATTAATTATTTAATCATAGAAAATACATGAAAGTGGTCAATGGCTGTACTTGTCGAGCACAACACTCAACAAATTTTCATTAAAATGCATTCACCAGGTAGAGTAGAACCTGGAACTCCTAAGAGACAGAAAGAGAATCAACAAGGATGAATACAAATTGACTAATGAAAGCAGCTATGAGTTGGTAATAACCCTTAGTTTTCAAAGAATTTTTAAGAAAATATAAACCTGACTTTATAAACTCTGTTTTCCTTTGATTTTAATTCAATTCATTAAAGCCCTCATATTTTACTATCATGTTTGGGACTTTTTTTTTTCCTGATTAAAACAGTTCTATCTTAGACTACAAAACAGAAGATGCCCTTTTAAAGGATAAATCCTTTAATAGTGCCTACATAAAACTTTAGTCTATACATCTCAAAACAAAATGCTAATACCCTAACTCCATTATCATGGTGTTATGGACTGAATGTTTGCATCTCTCAAAATTCATAGATTGAAGCCCTAACCCTCAATGTGATAATATTTGGAGATGTGTCCTTTGGAAGGTAATTAGGGTTAGATGGGGTCATGAGGTTGGAACACTCATGATAGGATTAGTGCCCTTTTTAAGAAGCGACACCAGAAAACTTGATGCCTCTTTACCACATGAGGACACAGAGAGAAAGTGGCCATCTACAAGCCAGGAAGAGAGCCCTCACCAAGAACCAAATTGGCCAGCACCTTGATCTTGGACTTCCCAGCCTCCAGAACTGTAGGGAAAATAATTAATGCCTGTTGTTTAAGCCACCCAATCTATGATATTTTGTTATAGAGCCCAAGCAAACTAATACACATCATCTATAAGAACTGATATTATGCAAAGACATCCTTGTTTAGGATGCAGAAGTCAGGCTGACCTTACCTCTGTGTGACCTTGAACAGGTTAAGAAATGTCTTTACCTATTTCTTTATCTAAAAGATGGGGGGCACTAATACTTGCCTCATTCAAGTGTGTGAAATTCAAACAACATGAAACAAAAAGCTTCACAGAGTGTCTGGCAAGTAGTAAAAGCTAAAATAATCTTCATTATTTGAGCCCATCCCCAACACTTCCTTAGGAAGTCATAGCCCCTTACAGTTGATAGCACAGAATGTGACTTGATCAATTGCTTGCTATTTTTACAAAAACCTGCAGATTCCATTCCTTATTTTCACCAGTACTCCATTAAACATTAAAAAACACTTTGCATTTATTTTTGATGATGCCGACAAGAGGTATTTCACCCATCAAATAGCTCTTCTGAAATGTATTATCACTTTTTTGAAATATGATGTTACCATCTAAATTCTGGTTGTTTTTCAAGGGCTTTGAAACATAATTCTAAATATATCTGAATAATATACTAATAAGTCAATATAATAAATATTTTTGAGTGCTTGATACATGCTGAGAAAACAAAGGTTGTCCTGGGAGCTGTAGAGCACACAGGGGTGGCTAAGACAGGGTCCTGTCCTCAAAGAGCTCAGAATAGTAAAGGAAACACACATGCAAGTAAACATCTGGTAGTGTACTGAGTGCTCTAATAGGCATAACCATAAGACAGTGAAGGCCCAAAAGAAGGATTGGCCAGTTCTTCTTAGGGTAGACAGCAAAGCCATCCTACAGAAGGTGAAACAATTAAATGGGTGTTTTCCAGCGTTGCTTGAACCCTGTATCTTACTTCAAGAACTGACAGCAGCCAAAGTAAAATGAATTTGTGGAGGAACGATTATATGCAATGTGAGCACTTGATATCTCTACTCATGATTTTTTTTTTTTTCCATTCCAGGGTCCAACACAGGATACTACATTACACTGAACAATACTGAACAATAATAGTAGCAAATTGCAACTACCACTGCTACTATTACCACTGGATTAATACTACTAGTAAAAATAATCTCTAACATTTGTATAATTCTTTGCAAAGTATTTACACATTTCATCCCAGTTCTACCCTGTAGTCAGTATCTTAATTTAGTATCAAATGAGGAAACTGAGGTTCAGACAAACTCAACATTTGCAAAGTTCTTTTTTTGTTAGGAATGGGAAGGAAGCATCAATAGCACTGACACTACTTTCTTAAAAGTGATGAAGTATTAGAAAACAGAAAGAAATTCTACACCCTCCACATGCTTCACCTAACTAGTGTCCTAGCTCCCACTGTACTTGTTCTTAACTACTTGAAAAAATTAGTTAACATTCTCATTTGCATCAGTTAACATTCTGAGAACTCTAACAAATGCTGTTCATAAGCTGTATTTATACTACAATGCTTTTCCTTCTTTCACATTTGTAATTATGAAAGTAAAATATGCTCATTATCAGCAATTAAAAACATAGACAAATATTAAGCGGAGAAAAAATTAATCCATAACCCTAAAATCCAGAGACAACCACAGTTAATATTTGATGATATATTTCCTTCTAGCCTATTTTCTTTTTTGCTTGTGTTTGGACGTACATTTTTATTAGGGAATATACTGTATAAACAGATATGTTATGCTGCATTATTATTTTTTTAATTTGGGGGGAATAATTTTATATTTACAGAATACTTCCAAAGATTTTATATTTACAGAGAGTTCTTATAAACCCTTCATCCAACTTCCCTTAGTTAACATCTTATATAACTATGGTATATTTTTTAAAACTAAGAAATTGTAACTTAATTTTTAACTAGACTACTTATTTTCTTCACATTTCACCAGTTTTTCCACCAGCATCCTTTTCTGTTCCATTATGCAATCCAGTGTGTCACAATTAGATGTCATGTCTCCTTGGTCTCCTCTGATTTGTGAAAGTTTCTCAGTCTTTCCTTGTTATTCATGGTCCTGACACTTTGAAGACTACTGGTTCCATATTCCATAGAGCATCACTCAATTTGGATTTTTAGTGTTTTCTCATAATTAGTGCCCTTCTCATCACATCCTATCAGGGAGTACATGATATCAATGTAATTTATCACTGGTGAAGTTAACTTTGATCCCTTGGTTAAGATGTGTCTGTCAGGTTTCTTCACTGTAAAGTTACTATTTTTCTCTTTCCATACTCTGCTCTTTGGAATTAGTTATAAGTAGTTATAATATATAAGCTACATATATATAGTTATATATATATATTATATATATATTTGGAATTTTTTTCTAAGAATGATTTGTCTCTTCACCATTTATTTCCATCAGGATGAATTCATGAATATTTATTTTATACATTGAGTTAGATTAGTTATTTTTGTTGTTGTTGCTCAAATTGACTGCAATTTGGCTGTTGAAAGCTCTTTCAAGTTGGCTCTTGTGTCCTTTTGAAATGCCCAATCCTATTTCTTTTTGTCTTTGAGCATTTCGTTACTTTCTGGCACTACAAGTTGCTCCAGGCTTATCTTGTATATATCTTACCCTAACCCTAGAATCAGCCATTTCTCCAAGAAGCCCTAATTCCTTTTATTCAAGAATGGTGTTAAATACTAAGATCTGCGTTCTAGGTGTTATCATTTAAATGGAAACACAATATTATTTACCAAAAAATTATAGTACAACTGAACAACCTGTGATTTGGTCTGATCTACAATTGATGCTTCTCTATTTTTTTTCTCACCAGAAGTACAATCTACATAGTATAGTGTACTGGTTAAGAGCCCAGGCTCTGAAACAAAGGAACCTGGGTTATAAACTAGTTCTCTCACCTACTTGTTGTGTGACCTTGGGCAAGTTGCTTAAACTTTCTGTGTCTCAGTTCTATCTTGGAACTAGCAATAATACCTATCTCACAGGGTATCTGTGAGGTTTAAATAAATTAATATTTGCAAAGCACTTGGAGTGGTGCCTGGTATCCATTTATTACCATATATATGTTAGATGTTATCATCACTATTCTGATAACTTTAACCACAAGTGCAATACTGAAGAGTCAACATCTAATCATAGCCAACACATATTGAGTCTATCTTATGAGAAAGACACTCATTAATCCTATTTGTGAAGTATATTCTATTTTTAAATGACATCTTTTTATTATTAATTATTCATTTAAATTTGCTTTAATGGGCATATTTTAATTCATATTTTATTCTTTAAGTGTTTACATTCAATTTCTCATCAAAACTTTACATGAGAAGAGCATCTCCAAGATGGCCTCCATGGATGCCTTTCCTCACTGTGTATGCATGCTACCTTTCACATAAAGAACCAGAATCTAGCTCTCCTTCCCTTAAATTTAGAATGTTCCTAGTTAAACAAGTTACTAAAATGTAGCAAGAGTAACATTCTTGAACTTTTGAAACTAAATCTTAACAGAAGCTTTGGTGCTTCCATCTGGGAATCTTGAAGTCCTTATTTTGGGGATGACCATCTCAGAATCAAGCTGCCATGAGGCTAAAACCTAAGTTGTATGGAGAGGCCAAATGTAGGCACTCAGGTTGACAACTCCAGTGGAGTTTTCAGTTAACAGCCAGCATCAATTGCCAACTATCTTGGATACTCAGTTTAGTCAAACTTCAAATGACTAGACCCAGCTGATAACTGATGCCACCATATGAGAGATCCAAGCCAAATTGTATACTGTTCAGTCAACCTACAGATCTGTGAGCAATAATAAATTATTGCTTTAAGCCAAAAAGTCTTTGGGCTCTTTGCTATGTAGAAATAAGTAACCAAAACAGATAACTTCTTCAATTTTTTATACTCAACAATTAATGAGAAACTTTGTTCACAGAAGTAAACTTAGCAAATATCATAAGACTATTAATAGCTTTCTGACTGATGAATGGAATTTTCACAATTACCAGAATTTAGATGATTTCCTTTCTTTAACTAGTATGTCATGAAATCCAACAACTATTTTTTTTCTTTCATTCACCAATGTAATTTTGAAAAATCTTGTAATAATATATTTGGATTTCAAATCCAATACTTTTTTATATCAAATATTTCAAAATAATGATACAGCTTTTCTTTATATACAGTCAAATGTTGCTCTAATGTATGTTAATGATTCTTCATTGAGATTAGCATTACAATATAAACTAAATATCATTAGCAAAATATTTTTTACTCCATGTTTTCAAGATTTCATTTTCACTTGATCTATAAACTCTATGCATGTTAATGTTTTCATGGAGTCCTTACTGTTTTCATTAAGTTCCTTTAGAAGCTCAGTGATGTAAAGTTTAACAAGCTTCAAAACTATGCTTCAAAATATCCAATGTGAGAATCATCCAGAAAAAAATGGTTTTGATTCTTACAGCTTAAAAATTTTTGACGAAAAAATTGATTTTGACGAAATCTTCCCTTGGATGAGCTCATCCCTTGGATGAGCAAAACAATTCAGTATGAAACAACAGAAAGTGGTGCCTGCTCCCATTTCTTCACATAAAGCTAAAAACAGTGTGGAGAAGCTTAAATTTTATTAGATTCACCACTTTGATAACATCATTAAATGTGGAATTCTGATCTACAGCCAATGTCTACATCTGAAAGCCTCACTGTGAAGAAAATAATGTATTTCTTGAACCTTAAGGTTTATAATATGAGCTGTATGCAAAAGTCTTTACAACTTTCTATCATGTTCCCTCACTCTCAGGACACACAAATTTATGTAGGGTTTTCATATTATCTGTATCGAAGTATTCACTAATCAATTTAAACAATTCATCTCCTGTAAGCTTTTTCGGTATTTTATAGAACAAATAAAGTTCTTCAAAGCATTTCTCTTTAGAGATACTCATTAGCATCATTACTGAAGTACTATTCAATCTGTAATGAAACTTCTTTAATCTAATAATATTCATCAGAGGATTAGTGTGACCTCTATGTAATTCAGCATGTCATCAATGTGTCTACTAATTGCATTAATCAAAAAGTGGTACATTTTCTATTTTCTTTGCATCATTGACCCCCTGTATTATATTAGCAGTTTCAAGACAGGCTGTAAAAACAAAAAGTCTACAGTTGAGTGAGTCATTCTATATTTGGACATTACAGAATTTTATTATTTTTTTAAGAGTTAGATGTAAAATGGATTTATTTATTTATTTATTTATTAACATCTTTATTGGAGTATAATTACTTTACAATGGTGTGTTAGTTTCTGCTTTATAACAAAGTGAATCAGTTATACATATACGTATGTCCCCATATATCTTCCCTCTTGCATCTCCGTCCCTCCCACTCTCCCTATCCCACCCCTCTAGGTGGTCACAAAGCACCGAGCTGATCTCCCTGTGTTATGCGGCTGCTTCCCACTACCTATCTATTTTACGGTTGGTAGTGTATATACGGACATTACAGAATTTTATAATTAGTTCTTAGAGTGTAACCTAATATAGTATAAATAATTTCATAGAACAAATTTGTCTCTTTGTCATTCCCTCAATAATTATTTATCTAGACCCTACTATGTGCCAGGCATGGATCTTTGTCAGTGACCAGAATGTGCAAAGATCCTTGCCCTTGAGATGATTACATTTCAACAAGACAAGACAGACAGTAAACTATATAAATAATAAAACTTATATTACCTAATATATTAAAAGATAATATATTAATTTGCTAGGGCTGTCATAGCAAGACACTACAAACTAGGTGGCTTAAGGAACAAAAATTTTATCACTTCTCAGTTCTGAAGGCTAGAAGACTAAGATCAAGGTGTAGGCCAGCCTAGAAGAGCTGTGAGGAAGAATCTATTTCATGCCTCTTCTCTAGCTTCTGGTGGTTTGCAGGCAATCTTTGGCATTCCTTGGCTTGAAGACACATCATCTTGATCTTTGCCTTCATCTTCACATGGCATTCTTCCTGTGTGTGTGTCTGTGTCCTAACTCCCCCTAATTATAAAGACACCAGTCATATTTGATGAGCGGTCCACCCTATTCCAATTTGACCTCATCTGAACTAATATATCTGCAATGACCCTATTTTCAAATAATGTCACATTCTGAAGCGATAAGAGTTAGAACTTCAACATATGACTCTTTTTGTAAGAACACAATTCAGTTCATAAGAGATGATATGTGCTATAATATAAAGAAAGTAGATCAGGTGAAGGGATGGGAGTGAGGAGGACAGATTGTAATACAAAATAGAATGATCAGGGCAGGCTTTATCAAGAAGGCTTAAGAGAGAACTGAAGTAGTAGAGAAAGTCAGCCAAGAAGATATCTAGGGAAATAGCCTTCCAGGCAGATGGGAGAGTCATAGAAAAGGCCCTTGGGTCAGAGTCTGCCCTCGAGCTAGAGGAATAGAGGGAAGTCAGTATGGTTAGAGTGGAGCACATGAGAGAGCAGTAAAGAATGAAGAGCCAACTCATGTAAAGCTTTGCAATCTATTGTAAATTTTGGCTTCTACCGAGTTAAATGGAAAGTCAAGGGAGATTTTGAATAGAGTGACATGACTGATTTCTGTTTAACAAGGGTCCCTCTGGCTGCTGTGTAGAGAATAGACTTACAGTGGGTAAGGACAAAAGGAGAAACACCTATCAGGAGGCTCTTTCAGTAATCCAAACACAAGGTGCTGGGGTCTAAGGACAGGGTGATAGTGGTGAAAGCATGAGAAGTGATAAAAGTCTGCATTTAGTTTTGAATTAGAGCTGACAAGACTTCCTCACACACTGGAATATCATATGGGGAAAAAAGACAGCTCAAGGATGACTCTGAAGTTCTGGATTGTGCAACTAGAAAGAAAGGGTTGCTATCAACTTAGTGAAGGAGGATTGTTGGTGAAGTGGGTTTGTGGAGTACTCTTTGCTATAGGCAGCCTCTAAAATAGCTCCTAGTGATACCTACCTCTTAGTATTCATGTTCTTGTGTATGACTCTCCTCTCAGTGTGGGTTGTATTTAGGGACTTGTTTTATTTGATATATGACAGCAAACGTAATAGAAAGTCAATTCCTACATTAAGTTAAAGAAAGGCCATGGCTTCAGTCTTGGATGCTCTCTCTCTCCTACTCTCTGGATCTTTCACCCATCTTAGGGATGCCAGCTGCCATGATGAGCCACTGTGCTGTGGAGTGTTCATGTGATTGGGAACCAAGGGAGACTTCTGGCAAAGAATCAGTAAGTTGTTGTTAGTCCAACAGCTCACAAGGAACCGAATCCTTCCAACAACCACAGGAGTGGATTTGGAAGTGACTTTTCTCCCTGTCAAGTCTGTAGATGAGACCATAACCCTGTCCACAAAGATGATGTCAATCAAGCTCATGACTGCCCTTGAGCCAGAGGACCCAGTTAAGCCATGTCTAGATTTCTGACCCATAGAAATTGTAAGATAAGGAATGTTTGTTGTTTTAAGCCAGGAAATTATGGCATAATTTGTTATGCAGCTATGGATAAGCAAAACACTCTTAAAAAGCTCAAAGTTTTTTCTGAGCAAAAACATTCATAATATTTTGGGGTAAGACACCAAAGATTTTTCTTATAACCATTGATTCATTTGCTAATATTCCATGCAAAAAATAAAATATTTAAAGTGAGAGAGGAGAGAATTACAGGAACTGTCCAATGCATATTTGAAGAAATTCTCATTATATTGCTTAATGAGGGCTTAATCTTTTTGCAATATTGGGTTTATCTTGGGAGTATGATAGCTTTCCAACTTTAATCAGAAGTTTGTCCATTAAGATGGGAAAACATATGTATGTAAAAATCATCTAAATAGGAAGTCCTTAAATGGACCAGAGACTATGAAACTTCCAAAAAATTCATTTTCAAAAATAGTTTATATCATCTCCATTCTTTTCTTTTCTTTTTTTTTTTTTTTGTGGTACGCGGGCCTCTCACTGTTGTGGCCCCTCCCGTTGCGGAGCACGGGCTCCGGACGCGCAGGCTCAGCGGCCATGGCTCATGGGCCCAGCCACTCCGCGGCATGTGGGATATTCCCAGACCGGGGCACGAACCCATGTCCCCTGCATCAGCAGGCTGACTCTCAACCACTGAGCTGCCAGGGAAGCCCTATCATCTCCATTCTTAATAAAATTTAAACACATATTTTCTAAAAATATGAAGAATTAAACATATTACGCAAAGTAAGAAGTAATAAAATGTTAATTTTCATTACTTAACAATTAAACTTTTGAAAATTTTACATTAAAAATATTCTTGACAGTCATATGTAGTCATATGCTATATATTGATTTCTGAAACTGTAGTGTTCTATAGTCCCTTTTTAAAAACAATTTAATTGAAAAAGGACCTGAGGGAGTTCTCAAGATGGCAGAGTAGAAAGACTCTGAGCTCACCTTCTCTCACAGGCACAACAAAATTACAACTATTTACAGAACAAGTATCCATGAAAGAGATGGGAAGCTACCAGAAAAGATCTTCTGCAACTAAAGATATAAAGGAGGAACCACAATGAGACAGGTAGGAGGGGTGGAGTTGTGGTATAGTCAAGACCCATACCCCAGGGTTGGACGATCCACAAACAGGAGAATAATTACAATTGCAGAGGTTCTCCCCAAGGAGCAAGGTGCCTGAGCCCCACATTGGGCTCTGCAGCCCAGGGATCCTGTACTGGGAAGATGAGCCCCCAAAACATTTGGCTTTAAAGCCAGTGGCACTTATTTTAGGAGACCCAGAGGGCTGTGGGAAATAGAGACTCCACTTTTAAAGGGAGCACACAAAATCTCACATGGTCTGGATCCAGGGAAGAAGCAGTAATTTGAAAGGAGCCAGGTTCAGACCTACCTGCTGATCTTGGAGAGTCTCCCAGAGAGGCAGGAGAGAACTGCAGCTTACCCTGAGGACATAGACTCTGGCAGCAGCATTTTGGGTACTCCTTCTACCATGTGGACACTGGTGCTGGCAAGCACCATTTTGGAATCCTCCCTCTAGCTTATTAGCACTTGGACCCAGCCCTGCCCACGCTCACCAGCCTGAAGAGCCCCCTGCTTTCCTACTCCTGCATCCCCTCCAAGCCTTCCCCAAATGTACATCACTGCCTCAGGGGATCTTTTCAAGCTCTGCCTCACAAACTACCAGCTCTTTAACCCTTTGATTGGATCCTATTGTGCCCATGATCCATGGTCTCTAGGAATCTGTGGTTGTTCTGGATGCTATAATGAAATACGATAGCCAGAGGGGCTTAAAAAACACACAATTATTTCTCAAATTCTGGAGGCTGGAAGTTCAACATCAGGGTGCTATGCATGGTCAGGTTCTTGACAAGGTCCGTCTTTCTGGTTATGTATTATAGCCGTCCCTTGGTGTGTGCAATGCAAGCAGAGAGTGGTCTCATGTCTCCTTTTTTTAGGGCATTAATCCCATCATGATCTCCTGATTTCATTTAAGCCTAATTACTTTCCAAAGGTACCCACTTCCAAATACCATCACACTGGAGATCAGGGCTTCAATTCAGGAATTTTGCGGGAACACAAGCACTCAGTTCATAGCAGAATCCTAGAATAACTAACATGGAAGAAGGTGGCAGAGACCATTTAGCTTTAAGTATTGGAGATTGTATTGATTATATGACATCCATCAGGCCTTGGGAATAAGCAAGCCTGCCTCAGATAAAGAAAACAAGAAAAATAATTCAGGGCCCATTATAAACATGTATTCTATAGACTCTCCCATTACTATTCTGTTCCATCAAAATTTACACACCAGAGTGGCTGGGTTTCTCTCTGAGGAATCGGAGAAAGCTGAGATGATCAAAGCAGTTGCTGGAAACAACAGGGAAAGGAAAGTCAGGAAGAGGGGCAGTGTTGTCTGGATTTGGGAGGGAAGAGGGATTCGCAAGTAGAGAGTGGGCAGTGTAGGTCCAAAAGACTTTTTGTTCACCCCAAATCCTAGTGAATACTAATTTTATGTGATATCACTATTAAACTTCCCCTGGTCTCTTAACTTGTTAATACCTCTACTCAAGTCCTCGAAGAAATAATATTTAAGTTAGAATTTGAGACTAGAATAATATACCAACCCCAAAAACTAGTGCATAAAGGAGAACTAGGGAAAGGAGAGATAAAAGCAGAAGAACATTCTAGACTGAAAGGGAAGAGTATATTAATAGGGCTTGAAGTGAGAAGGAGCTTGGCTTTAAGGAAAATTTAAGGAAAATTAAAAATTAAGGTAATACCATGCTAAGAGGTGATAGAGGATAAACTGGAGAATAGATCATTGGCTTTGAGATTGGAAGGATAGGACAAAATGGTAAGATATTTAAGAAGTACAATGAAAGCAGATATCCAAATTCATCAGTGGTTAAAATCAGCATATTTGACAACAAACTTTGACCAGACTTTCCAAAGAAGGAAACAGGTAAGAAATGTTTTCATAATTAGGTACCTTCTGCTATATATTATCTGGGTTACATTGTATTAGCACAATTTAAAAGCAAAATTAACAAGATGGCTACTCAGTGCTACTTCTTAGCTTTTGGTGACAGGTTGTGGTTTTTAATTGTTCAACATGTATTCTTTGCCTAAGATAAAAATCAGCTATAAAGGCTCAGAAAGCTCATGACTTCAATAGGGATGTGGACCTACCTGAAAGAAAGAAGAGGAAAAGTACAGGAGTGTTTGAGGAGTGTAAGGTGATGTTCAATGGAAAGAGAATACAAGGAGATACAGCTCCCAGAACTCCCTTGGGATATGAAGCTTTTTTTTTTTTTTTTTTTTTTTTTTTTTTGCGGTATGCGGGCCTCTCACTGTTGTGGTCTCTCCCATTGCAGAGCACGGGCTTCGGACGCGCAGGCTCAGGGACAATGGCTCACGGGCCCAGCCCCTCCGCGGCATGTGGGATCTTCCCGGACCGGGGCACGAACCTGCGTCCTCTGCATCGGCAGGCAGACTCTCAACCACTGCGCCACCAGGGAAGCCCGGGATATGACTCATTTAACACAAATGATATGTCATTAATTAGAGTTCTCATAAACATCATTTACATCCCCACTTCTAAGTTATAATCCTCTACTGGTAGCTACAAGACTCTATCACATGATTTTGACATCAATCAATACAGGTGATATAGCAAAACAGATAACCATTATTCAATCATCATCTAGGAGGTACTGTTAAATTTTTAAAAATATAATGAGTGGATGGAAAGGTAAAAAGCAATAGTGTAGTGTAATGTGAAAAAGGTGAAAAAGTCTTTTCATAAGGGGCAAGAAATATCCTAATTCATTGTTGAAATTAAAAACTATTCACACTCTATCATTGCACTAGCAAATTCATGTAATTTTGAAACTTTGTATATCTGTTATCTCATTCCTTTGTTTAATCACAAATAACTTTGTCTAAAGAACAATCACTCTGATAAACACTGTTATGTTGACTGTGAGTACCACCGTAATATTCATTAAATCACAGTTTGAAGAGGAAAATTTTTACCACTCTTCAACTCTTAATTTTTAACTATTGTTTTTATATTAATCAGCTGTTTTATCAAGTTAATCTGGCTAGAGCTTTGATCAAAGAAGGGATAGATATGTGATGTGTAATGAAATAAGCCAGTTTTCAAATCCAAAATTACTTTTTAGCAAAGGTATTATTTGAATGACAGTACCCATAGCTACACAATATTGTATTTTTGAGGATGTGGTCTCAGGGTCTACAGAGTATAAGAGACGGTTTATTTGCATCATACTTATCTTTACCCTAAAGGGTATTTAATGAAAAGATGTTGCATTAGTTTCCCAGATTTCAATTCAAACACATGGTTACTGAGTGCCTGCAAGGAATAAGTCTTTCTGCAATGTACAGGATCCTGCAAAAGTGAGTGAGACTCTTTCTGTCCTAACATCTCACTTTCCAGAAGGGGAGCTAAGATATGTGCTTGAAGAACAATAATATATATAGAATGTGACAATTGCTAAAAAGATATATATGAACAATTGTTAAGGGAACATAAAAGGACCAGAGATTAATGGCTGCTAAACCCAGAAGAAGGTGATAAAGAACCTAATTAAGGAAGGAAAGGGCTCAAAAGTCTTCTTGAAAATGATGGATTTAAATCGCAGGGGTACATTTTCTAAGTCATACATCATTCTTCTTTAAGTATAGTTCCTTTGTGTCTGTGTCTAATATTTATCTCACAGGTTTGAGATTTAAGGAGTTTTATGTAATCTAAATCTTTATGCAATTATAAAATAGTAAAAACAGCCCTGTGCTAAGCATCATGAAGATTGCAAAAGCACTGCCAATGCTGCCTTGAAAAACCTTGAACATGGGTAAGTAGAGACAAAATATCCCAAAACACATAAGACAGATAATACAAGGCAACAGATAATTGATATTTGTGTTGACTTTCTGTACTCCCCATAAACTGGCCAACAACGGGACCCCAGCTACAGACTTCTGCATCATAGAGCCCAGCATGCCAGCCAAGGGCCTCTGTTTGTACTCTCATTCTAGGTGAAAACCACAAATATTAATAGTGGGCCAGTTATTCACCAAGGACTCATAAAACAGTCTCAAGATTTCTTGTGACCCATCTTAAGAAGCAGGAGTCCCAACAATGCTCTATTGTACTGAATGCTTTGAAGGAGGCTAGAAAAACAAAAATGAAAAATCAGGTTGACTCTTCAGTTCATTTGATGTCCTCTGATAACATCACAGGCTACTGCTTACCTAACAACTGTTAAATAATGCATTTTTCTTATATAACAAATCATTGAAGGTGAGAGGTAACCTTCTTCCACACTGTAAGTATTTGAAATCCACAAACCTGTGTTGGACACATAATGTGTCAGTTTATTTTCTATTTTTGATCTTATCCTGAAAGGCCAATTAAGCCCCTCACTGATTTTTTTTAACATGAAAAGCATGTTTCACGAGATGATCATCTGCTCCCCAAAGCTACCTGTGTTGCCTCAAGGCTCCAGGAGTGTTGGGTGGAACAAGGAGGGGGAAGTTAGGAGCGGAGATGACTGGAGTGAATATACACAAGTCATAAGCCCTAAGAGTTTCTTGGGTCTTCTTCCATTTCAGCAGCTGAGATTACTTGCAGCCCATGCAAACAAAATAGAGCGCCCCAATCCAAATCTACCCTGAGGAGATCTGCAGGATTTGCTTTAAAACTTTCCTCCCTGAACCTAGCTGCTTCCTGAAAGTTTAATGCTCCAGGGAGCTGCATCGACTCTCAGGCAGCTAAGGTCCCTTTCAGGGTATTAAAATAAGCAATTATAAAGTGATGGCAAAAGGGCCAGAAAGAGGTAATGTAGCTTCCCAAAGTGCCCAACTCTTCCAGGAGAATGTCTTTGGAATGTTGGGCCCAATGAGCAGCAATAGATTCATAAAGCAAAGTGAAAATAAAAGAATGTAAAGAGAAAGAAAGACAAAGAAGGTACCAAAAGATACACTTGAGTAGCATAATGTTTAACTTGATAAATAATGCACATCATAAAATATGTATTTATTTAGTAAACACCTAGTATACCACAACATCAGTCACAAAAATCACCCTGGTTTAGCAACTGAATAATAAATACAGCACCTTAAAATATCTGACTGCCAGGTTGGATAAAAGGGTGAAGCCAACACATACTGACCTCAAACTCCAACAGCCTTCTCCTGCCTCTGCGGAAGAAGACAGAGTGGATGCTGAGTGATTAAGCCATGGAGGTAGCTGGAGCGTATAGTGGTGCTGAATAATGGATATCCCTGGGAGCCCTTGGTAGAGGCTACAAGCCAACATGGGAGGAGGGAAGAGTGATGAAGAACTTTAAGGGTCTTGCTGTGACCAGGGAAAAAACCAGAAGAGAAGAGATTGTCAATAAATCTTTCAATACCCAAGAAAACTGGCTACCAGATATAGGATTTTATCCATTTTAGCAGAAAAACATTTATTATCTTGCTGTATAGTCACTCATGTGAAATGAATATATTAATGCTATTAGATCCAGTCTGAGAAAGATGAACCAATATTACCCATTCAAAACCATTGGTTGTTTAACCCTGGCTTGCAGATTAGCACGTAATAATTGACAGAACAGGCTTTGCCGGGAATGTTCAGGATGCTTTCCAAACAGTTCAACTGAGACACTTTATTGATCATAAAGCGTTCCTAATGCAAATGAAGGAATGCCAAGGTGGCACGGGTGTCGACAACAGGCTGCAGTTTACAGCGGTAAACTCCCCATCTCCTATCAAGCCTTCAGCACGCTGTTCACTGCACAGCCGTTATCTTCACATGCTGACACATGTAACCTAACATTCTCACTTTGCCACAGTCAGAGCAATTGCTTGACAATATGATTACAGTTTCCTGTCAGCTCAGGCACGGAATATTTCTGTGAGCTTTCAGAATTGCAAAATATTTTGATTTTGAAATGATAGTAATCCATGAAGAAAAAGTCTTCAAAATATTGATTTCTGATAACAAATCAAGATCTTCATAAAGGACATTGCTTTAAGTGTCTATGAATAAGGATGCTTTGAAGCTCAGAGGGAGACAAGGGGAGGCTGTGATAATATGATGAAAAAGAGAAGGACTTGGGTTGTGGAAACTACTGAGGAAGCAGAGCTTGGGACACAAAGCCGCCATCAGTGGTCAATGGCCTGATGGATATAATTGAATCACCACTCTACTGGTCCAGCGTACAGTGCATGTTTGCCAGTGTCATTTCAAAAGAACACTCTTCCTCCTTCAACCCAATAAAGGTTGTTGGGCAAGTACATTGGTAGAAATTTTGTAGGAAATGGAAATGAAGAAAGAAACTTTACCACTTAGAAGGCAAAATATCTCTTAGTTTAATAAATAATAATGTGTATGTATTTAAATGAATTAATCTCAAACATTGAAGGTCATATCTCTCTGTAAGAATTTTCGTTGCTTACTGTAAAATGGAGAGACTTTTCAATAACTGGGTTAAGACTGGTTCCTCGTGACCCCTGGTAGAGATATGAAATAGGATTTATCTGAATTATTGACCTTTCCCCCAGAAATGAGAATGTGCTAAGAAAGACCTCCACATTCTTTTTTGTTCCCTCAGACATCAGTCATTCAAAATAGTTACTACCAGCATTTTAGGCACTTCTACTGGATGGTAGTTTTCTATAGGACAAGACAAAACTGAAATTATTTCCACAAATGAACAAGATAGAAATGGACAAAAGATTAGGCTGAAAAATCATGGAATTTTAAATGGATGAAAATGTTCTGAAATGAAAACTGATTACTGTAGCCCTGGGGCTAAGGGTAATTTATAGGTAGATCAGTAAAACATGTGTTCCTCAATAATGCAATCAATCACTTTACCTGGAATCTAGCCACTCAGCGATGTAATGCTCCAGTATGAATTTAGATTTTTTTCAAGCTGCTATTAGTCAAGTAGTTTTTAAGACTTCTACATTTAGACAACAGTTAGGGCTATTTAAATCTATAATTTGTCCTTTATTTCTTCTTAAACAGGCATACAACATATATGCAGACATTGCTAACACTGCATATATTCAGAACAGGAAAAGCATATGGTTATAACACATGGACTTTGAAAGCATTAATTATTCAGAAACAAAATAATCTGCCACTGACATTTCATTTCTGTAATAAGGTATAATTTACATAAAGTAAACTTCATCCTTTCAGTGTACCACTCTGAGTTTTGGCAAACACATATAGTCAGGTAACCACGATCACAACCAAGATATGGAACAGTTCAATAATCTGTTTCCCAAATATCCTCCTGCCCCTTTGTAATCAACCCCTCCCACACCCTCAGTCCCTGGCAGCTACTGATTTGTTTTCCATCCCTATAATTTAATGTTTTCCAGAGTGTTACATCAGTGGAATCATGTAGTATATGGCCGGTTAATTCTGGTGTTTTTCACATAGAAAAATGCAATTGAGATCTAGCCACATTGTTGTGGTATCAGAAGTACATTCTTTTCTTTGCTAAGTAGTATTTCATTGATTGGATGTACCTCACTTCAATTGATTCCAGTTTTCAGCAATTACTAATAAATCTACTATGAATATTAACATACATATTTTTGTGTAAACATAAGATTTCATTTAACTTGGGTTAATATCTAAGGCTAGGGTCACTGAATTGTATGATAAGTGTATGTTTAACCTTACAAAAAAATGCCAAACTGTTTTGAAAAGTGGCTGTATTTTTTGAATTCCTGCAAGCAAAGTATGGGAGTTTCAGTTGCTCCACACCCTTATCAACACTTGGAATGCTCAGTTATTTTGTGCGTTTGTTTTATTGGGTTGGATAAAAAGTTTGTTTGGGTTTTTCCATAAGATGTTATGAAAACCCCGAATGAACTTTTGGCCAACCCAATTGTTATTCTAATAGATGTGCTGTGGCTTCATACTGTGGTTTTTAATTTGCATTTTCCGAGTAACTAATAACATTAAACATCTTTTCACGTGCTTACTTGCCATTCCTATATTTTCTTTGATGAAGTGTCTGTGTAAATCTTTTGCTCATTTTTTAAAAAATTAGGCTGATGGTTTTCATATTATTGCATTTTGAGAGTACTTAGGTAAACTGGATACAAGTCTTTTATCAGATATATGATTTCAAATATTTCTCCCAGTCTATAGTCTGCATCTTTTAATTCTCTTAGCAGTGTCATACATAGGGCAGAAGTCTTCATTCCAATGCAATCCAAGTTATCAATCTATTTTTTTCCTACTATGGATTGTGCTTCTCATATTGTATCTAAGAAACATCTGCTTAATCCAAGATCACAAAAATTTTCTTTTATGTTTTCTTCTAGTCTACAGATTGTTCATGACAATACAGTTTAAAATAGATATAATATTAATGAAATCTCAGTGACATCTCTGAGTAAAAAGAGTGGACACAATTTTTTTTTAATTCAGAAGAATACTAACAGCCTTCAGTATTTCACACATTTGGAATTTCTAAAATCACAATCTCTTCCCTAAAACATAAAAAGATCACACAGTGTAATAGTCATTCATTCATTAATCAAGTATTTATTAATGGCCCTACTATTTTCCAATTGCTCTGGTAGATGATGTGGTAACAGAGTTAAAGATGTAGTTGGTCTTTTCCCTCAAGAAGTTCTACATCTCTGTCCTATATCACACGCTTATATAGGACAGAGACAAGGAGTGAGAAAATTGTAGTACAGTGTGATAAGAGCAAAGATTCAGGTGGTCACCAGCAGCAAGATAAGTGAAAAGTGGGACACTTAACCCAAAATGACAGAACATAATAACCCTATGAAAGAAAGGAGATAAAACTTGTAACCCTCAGGAGCACACAGTCTGGTTGAGGAAATGAAAATATAAATACATAAATAACAATTTAATTACCAATGTTCTAAGTGCCATGAAAGAAAATGATAGAAAATGAAGACAGTACATAACAAGATATAATTTAGTCTACTAACCTAAGGGAAGACACCCATAAGAAAGTAACATGAAATTGGAAGCTGAGCATAATTAGAAATTACCTTAGAATAAAACTTCAACATTCCAGACTGAGGAAACTGAACATTTTAAGACCCTAAAATAGGAAATAAATGAACATATTTGAGGAGCAGAAAGGTCAGGCCAATAGGGAATTGTGTAGTGGTTTTCTAACTTTAGTTTAAATGAGAATCTTCCAGAAAGCTTGCTTAAAATTAAGATTACTAGAGCCCACATATAAAAATCTTTATTTAGGAGGTCTAAATTAACAAGGTAATTATAATGTGATGTATCAACCACCATACTTCAATTAATTCCAGGATAGAGAGGGAGACTTGTGGTAGGTAAGGAGAAAGGCGGTAGGAATTGAGTCATTCAAAGTAAGGATAGTTGAGCCAAACTTTATCCTAAAAACCTTGAGAAGCTTTTGAAGGATATAAAATAGGGATGAGACATGATCCAGCTTGCATTAAAACAAATTACTTTGGAGTGACATCATCAAGACAGTGACATAGATTGTACTCAACTTCAGTCAGCCTCACAAGAGGGTCAACTAGCAACTATCTATACACAAGACACCATTTTGAAGATCCCAGAACCCAAGAAGTGAGACTTAAGCACTACCTTGGACAACAGAGACTAAGAGGGACTGCATTAGGAGAGTAAGAGCAGCAGCTTCATTTTAACAGACTCAGCCACTCCCCAGGCCAGCACATCAAGAGGGCCCCACTGGGTAACAGTTTCTCCAGTGGTAAAAACAGAACCCAAGGTGGACATTCAGCTTTACCAGAGTTGCAAGATGATTCCGAGGAAGCATACTCAGGTCTTACCTCATATATAACACAAGGAGGTATTTGTGCAGCTCCACCAGGAGCTAGGGATCAGACGGAGACAGATAAAGGATGGTGGTGCCTACAACAACCTTCACTCAGGTTTCAGCAGACCATGTTCCTGCTTGCAGAGGCACCTGGGCAGAAATCCCAGCCTGAGGCTCTACATATCTAGAGAGCTGAGCCATGGCTTAGTCTGGCCAAGGAGCCTATTTGACAGTTCAGTCTGATTACGATTACTGGCTACAAGATTGAAGCTACAGTGGAGTGCATTTGATAGCCTATGCTGGCAGAGGGACAAATTCACAGTCTCACCAACCTGCTGAGCATAGCTTCCAGTCCCATCACTCTGGGAAGCATGGCCACAAGAACCAGTAGCCCAATAGTTGTGGAACACATCCTACCCAACTGTTGAGCATAGCTCTGGCCCTGCATAACCAGGGAGCTTTAACAGTGACCCTGAGAATCCTGGAGAACAGCTTATGCTACCACCCCACTGAGGAGCTCAGCCTACAACCTCACCCAGTAGCAGAGCCCAGCATATGGCCTTGACCAATTGCTGGACAGCTTGTGGCCTTGCCTAGGCAGGGAGTGTAGCCAATGACTCTGCCCAACCATGGAGCATAGCTTACAACCCCAACTGACTGACAAGCCAAGAAAGTGACCTTGCCCAACTGAGGAGCACAGTCACTAGCCCCACTATCAATAATGGATAGATTATCCACACAAAGAATCAATAAGGAAAGACTTGGTTTGAACAGCACTTTGATGAATGTACATAACAGACATATACAGAACATTCCATGCAATAGCAGCAGAATACAGGTTCTTCTGAAGCAGGCATGGAACACTTTATAGGATAAATCATACGTTAGGCCACAAAAGAAGTCTCAACAAATTCAAGAGGATAGAGATTATGTCAAGTATCTTTTCTGAAAATGATAGTATGAAACCAGAAAATTCACAAATATGTAGAAATTAAACAACACACTCCTGAACAACCAATGGATCAAAAAAGAAATAATAAGTTAAATAAAAAAATATCTTACAAGCAAAAATGGAAACACAGTATACCAAAACTTATGGGATGCAGCAAAAGCAGTTCTAAGAGGAACGTTTATAGCTATAAATACATATATCAAGAGAAAAGAAAGATGGCAAATAAACAACCTAACATACCTCAAGGAACTAGAAAAAGAACAACAAACTAAGCTCAAGTTAACAGAAGGAAGGAAATAATAAAATTAAAGCAGAAATATATAAAATAGAAAACAGGAAAACAATAGAAAAGATTAACAAAACTGGAAAAGATAAATAAAACACACAAACCATTAGCTAGACAAACTGAAAAAAGGAGAGAAGACTCAAATAAATATATAAATGTAAAAGGAGACATTAAAACTGATACCACAGAAATACAAAGAACTGTAAATGACTAAAAATTATATGCCAGCAAATTGGATATTAAGAAGAAATTAATAAATTCCTAGAAACATGCGCCTCCTAAGACTGAATTATGAAGAAACAGAAAATCTAAACAGACCAATAACAAGTAATGATATTAAATCATTAATCAAAACCTCCAACAAAGAAAAGCCCAGGACCATGGGTGGATGGTGGATTTCATGGGTGGATTTTGCCAAACATCTAAAGAAGAATTAATGCCAATTCTTCTCAGACTTTTCCAAAAATTTGAAGAGGAGGGAATACTTCCAAACTCATTTCATGTGGCCAGTGTTAACATGATACCAAAGCCAGGCAAGAACTCTATGAGAAAAGAATTACAGACCAACATCCCTGATGAATACAGATGTAAAAATTCTCAACAAAATACTAGCAAACTGAATTAAACAGCACATTAAAATAATCATACACCATTATCAAGTGGAATTCATCCCTGAGATGTAATGCTGGTTCAACACATGCAAATCAATAAATCTGATATATCACATTAATAGAAAGATAAAAATCATATGACCATCTCAATAGATGCAGAAAAAGCATTTGACAAAATTCAATATCCTTTGATGATAACTTTCAACAAATCAGGTATAGGAAGAACTTAATATAATAAAAGCCATATATAACAAGTCCACAGCTAACATCATCCTCAATAGTGAAAGGCTAGAAGCTTTTCCTCTAAGACAAGGAAGAAAACAAAAGCACCACTATTACTACTCTTATTCAACACAGTATTGAACCTCCTAGCCATTGAAATCAGAGAAAAAAGAAATAAAGGGCATCCAAGTCAAAAAGAAAAAAGTAAAATTCTCTCTATCTGCATATGACATGATCTTATACATAGAAAATCCTAAAGAATCCACCAAAAAACTGTTAGAACTAATAAACAAATTCAGGAAAGTTACAGGACAGAAAAACAACATACAAAAATCAGTTGTATCTCTGTACACTAACAATGAACTATCTCAAAAAGTAATAAAGAAAACAATCCCATTCACAATAGCATCAAAAACAATAAACACTGGCCTTAGAGAGCTGTGAGCCCAGAATTGGGGAGAAGTTGGAGAGGCCGGTAGGGGAGGGTAGGAAAAAATTGCAAATAGACCCCTGCCCTGGTCAGCTGAGCCCCCAGAGAGCATCTCTGCAGTGTCCAGGCTTTGTGTGGATGTGAAATGCATGGCCCTGTCAGGCCTGAGAGTTTGCAGACTGTCCCTGCTGCAGCCTGCCCTGTGGTGGCCTTGTGGCTCCTGCAGTTGCCGCGGTGACCCCAGGCACAATCCAGCCCAGGTAGCCACGCCACAGTCTTGGGGCACCATGACCCTATGCCCGACCATGCCTTGGGCCCCCAGGGGATGGCAGATGGCAGGTGCTCCTGGCTGCTGCTGCTGCTCAACAAGGGGGAATGATTACTGTTCTAAAGTGAATTTTGGAGGTGGATACTTTAGGCCATGCCCCAGGGAATATTAATTGGTGTGAGCTCTCCTGGAGGTCCTCATCTCCGCACGGCACCAAGACCCAGCTCTTCCCAGCTGCCTGCAACTCCAGTGGGACCTAATTAAATTTAAAAGCTTTTGCACAGCAAAGGAAACCATAAACAAGATGAAAAGACAACACTCAGAAAGGGAGAAAATATTTGCAAACAAAGTAAATGACAAGGGATTAATCTCCAAAATATACAGACAGCTCATGCAGCTCAATACCAAAAAACAAACAACCCAATCAAAAAATGGGCAGAAGACCTGAATAGACATTTCTCCAAAGACATACAGATGGCCAAGAGGCACATGAAAAGATGCTCAACATCACTAATTATTACAGAAATGCAAATCAAAACTACAATGAGGTAGCACCTCACACCAGTCAGAATGGCCATCATCAAAAAATCTACAAACAATGAATGCTGGAGAGGGTGTGGAGAAAAGGGAACCCTCTTACACTGTTGGTGGGAATGTAAATTGGTACAGCCATTATGGAGAACAGTATGAAGGTTCCTTAAAAAACTAAAAATAGAACTACCACATGACCTAGCAATCCCAATCCTGGGCATATACCTGGAGAAAAACATAATTCAAAAAACAGCGCACCCCAATGTTCATTGAAGCACTATTAAGAATGCCAGGATATGGAAGCAACCTAAATGTCCATCAACAGAGGAATGGATAAAGAAGATGTGGTACATATATACAATGGAATATTACTCAGCCATAAAAAGGAATGAAATTGTGCCATTTGTAGAGACATGGGTGGACCTAGAGACTGTCATACAGAGTGAAGTAAGTCAGAGAGAGAAAAACAAATATCGTATATTAATGCATATATGTGGAATCTAGAAAAATAATACAGATGAACCTGTTTGCAAAGCAGAAATAGAGACACAGACATAGAGAACAAACATATGTACACCAAGGGGGGAAAGCGGGGGTGGGATAAATTGGGAGATTGGGATTGACATATATATACTACTATGTATAAAATAGATAACTAATGAGAACCTACTGTATAGCACAGGAAAAAAAAAAAGGTATAATCGGTTTGTAGGACATATATTAAGTTAACCTTAAAAATGCATTCCAGTATACAGTAGGTGCAGACAAATACTGTTTGATTCCACTTATACTAGGTACCTAGAATAGTCAAATTCATAGATTCAGAAAGTACACTGTATATGCCAGAGGCCAGGGGGTGGGTGTGGGTGTGGGGAGGTGAAATGGAGAGTTAGTGTTTAATGGGGACAGAGTTTCAGTTTAGGAAGGTGAAAAATTCGGGAGATGGATGATACTGAAATTTGCACAACAATGTGCATGTACTTAGTGATACTGAACTGCACAGTTAAATATGGTTAAAATAGTATGTTTTACATTATGTGACTTTTACCATAATAAAACTTTTTTTAAAAAATCAATAAATACTTAGGAATAAATGCAACTAATGTGGTGGAAGATTCAAACACTAACTGTAATAAGACATTGATGAAAGCAATTTAAGAGAACAAATAAATGGAAAGAAATCTCATGTTCACAGATTGAAATAATTAGTTATTAAAATATCTATAATACCCAAAACCATCTATAATATTCAATAAAATCCCTATCAAAATTTCAATGGTATTATTCACAGATATAGAAAAAAAAATCCTAAAATTTATATGGAACCACAAAAGACCCCAAATAGCCAAAGCAGTCTTTATAAAAGAAGAACAAACCTGGAAGTATCACACTCCCTGATTTCAAACTATACTATAAAATTATAGTATAATCAAAATAGTACAGTACTGGCATAAAAACAGGCAATAGACCAATGGAAACAGAATCAAGAGCCAAGAAACAAACCCACACACACATGGTCAACTAATATTTGACAAGGGATCCACTAAGAATTCTTAATGGAGAAAACATAGTCTCTTCAGTAAATGGTGATGGGAAAACTGAATATCCTATCCAAAAGAATGGAACTGGACCCCTCTCTTAAATCATATGCAAAAATTAACTTAAATATGTATTAAAGACTTAAATGTAAGGCTTGAAATCATAAAACTCGTAGAAGATCATAAGGAAAAAGTACTTGATATTGGTTTTGGCAATGACTTTTTAGATTTGACACCTTAAGCACAAGCAGCAGAAACAAACAAGTATGACTACATCAAATTAAAAAGGCTGCACAGCAAAAGAAATGACCAACAAAATACAAAGGTAACCTATTGAATGAGAAAAAATATTTACAAATCAAATATCTGATAAGGGGTTAATATCCACAATATACAAGGGACTTATAACTCAGTAGCAAAAAATAAACAAGTCAGTTAAAAAATGGGCAAAGACCTGAATAGATAGTTTTCCGAAGAATATATACAAATGGCCAACAGATACATGAAAAGTTGTCAACATCACTAATCACCAGGGAATTGCTAGTCAAAAATATAACGAGATATCTCTTCACACCTGTTAGGATAGCTATTACCCAAAAGACAAGAGTTAACAAGTGCTGACAAGGATGTGGAGTAAAAAGAACCCTTGGGCGCTCTTGATGGGAATGTAAATTGGTACAGCTACTATGGAAAACACTATGGAGGTTCCTCAAACAATTAAAAATAGAACTACTATCTGATCCATCAATTCTACTTCTGGGTATATATTTGAAGGAAATGAAATCATTATCTTGAAGAAATATCTGCACCCTCATGTTTGTTGCAGAGTTATTTATCTCAATAAAACTGGAAAAAAATTAAAGGGAAATAAGTTGTAACATCAAAGAAAAGCAAGAAAGAGAGAATCTCATAATAAAATATGGTCCTTTAAGTTGAATAAATAGCTTTATCAAAATCTCTCCTGCCTCATATCTTTTGACTGTGAAACGTCATCAAGAATCCACAAACTTAAATGTGAATATATGGCACATGTTTTTGAAATGTTAATCAACTCAGCAAGATAAATGAAAGAGTGAAGAGTCAACTGAATAATGTAGATGAGGGTCTTATAAGCCAAAATGAGAGTGATCAAGCACTGGAGGTTGAGGAAAGTATTTAGGTGCTTCAACTAATACAGCAGGTGCTCTCTAAACATCTGCTAATTGACTAATGAATGCATGCATGAATGAATTGGGATCACCTAATCTGTGAAGGCTTCAGAGAAGTTGTAAGATTTGAGGTGGCCTTGAGAAATAATCAACGATTTGGAGAGGTAACTAGGGCAAGGAAGAAATTCCAGTTCTAGGAAATGACAATGATAAGATCACAAAGTGATAACGTTCAAAATATTAGAAGAAAGAAAGTAGCTAGCAGAGGGATCATGCCTCTCTTCACTCAAACCCTTTGTTGCCAAATGACAAAAATCTAATGAATAAAGTGAATTCAAAACCTAGCAATTATTCATTACATGCCCAGCAGTAGTACTACAGTCATGGACATGGGATATTCAGGCAAAATAATCTGCAGAGAAACAAAGAAATACATTTACTGCCTAAACTGTTTCGCAGTTATAGCTTTACTTCATAGCCATGTTCACATGGATGATTGTATATATGGGAACAGGAAAATTAATACAACTGGTCTTCTTGTGCTTTTTGATGACTCTCAGGCAGTGTCACCAGCTAAAGACAATGTCTGAGGGTGTGGTAGAGGTGAGGAGAGAACATATGGTAGTAGGAGAAGGATTACAGGACTAAATTATAAACGTTGGTACTTATATATCTATATAGAGGAGCTTCAAAATAAATTTTAATACTACTGCTTTATAAAACAGTTCAGAGGACTTGAGAGATCTTTCTCTAAAATTCAAGTTTCTTAAGAGGGCTATTGTTTTAAGCATACCTGATCCTTTTTTCTTTCTTTCTTTCTTTCTTTTTCTTTTTTTAATCCTGAATTGACAAATAGAGAAGAGTAGAAAAAGCATTTTGAAGGCATTTGGTTAACTACACACTTGTCTGACAGAAATGACAAGGCAAAACCCAGAGATTTGGGAACATGCTAATAAGTGACTAAAATTTTCGTTAGCTCTCACCCCTCTTTTGACTGGTGGATTGAAAGTGACAAGACAATCAGACAATAGTATTTGAAATGAATCAATGACTGGTTGTCTCATATGGATTTTGTTCATTTCTTTTTATCTTTACACACCACCCTTGTCTAAGAACTCACTTAAGTCCATGCAATAGCTCCCACTGGATTTTCTATTTTTTTTTCCTTCCAGTTATATTGAGGTACAATTGACATACAGCACTGTATAAGTTTAAGGTGTACAGCATAATGATTTGACTTAGATACATCATGAAATGATTATCACAAGTTTAGTGAACATCCATCTTCTCATATAGACACAAAATTAAAGAAATAGAATATATATTTTTCCTTGTGATAAGAATTCCTAGGATTTACTCTCTTAACAGCATTAATATATAACATACAGCAGTGTTAATTATATTTATCATGCTATACATTACATTCCTAGTACTTATATATCTTATAATTGGAAGTTTGTACCTTTTTTTGTTTTTTTGCGGTACGCGGGCCTCTCACTGTTGTGGCCTCTCCCATTGCGGAATACAGGCTATGGACGCGCAGGCTCAGCGGCCATGGCTCACGGGCCCAGCCGCTCCGTGGCATGTGGGATCTTCCCAGACCGTGGCACGAACCGGTGTCGCCTGCATCGGCAGGCGGACTCTCAACCACTGCACCACCAGGGAAGCCTGGAAGTTTGTACCTTTTGACAGCCTTCATCCAATTCCTCCTGCTCCCACCACCCACCTCTAGTCACCACAAATCTGAGCTCTTTTTGACCTACAACACATTGTTGGTTTCTGTTACACAACATAGTGATTCAATATTTCTATACATTTCAAAATGATCACCACAATAAGTCTAGTTATGGTACATCTGCCTACAAAGATATTATAGTTGTTGATTATATTTCCCATACTGTACATGTCATATCCATGACATTTATTTTATAATGGAAGTTTGTACCTCTTAATCTCCCTCACTTATCTTTCTTCCTCTAAAAATTTGTCTATTCAAATCCTCTAACAATATTTTGGTGGTATTTTTAATTGATGTTGAGTTGTATGAGTTCCTTGTATATACTGGATATTAACCCCTTATCAGATATATTGTCTGTGAGTATCTTCTCCCATTTGGTAGGCAGCCTTTTCATTTTGTTGAAAGTTTTCTTCACTATTCAAAAGCTTTATAGTTTGATGTAGTTTCATTTATTTATTTTCACTTTTGTTTCCCTTGCTTGGCATATGGAGATATATCTAAAAAAAACATTACTAAGACTGATGTCAAAGAGTAATGTTTTAGAGCCAACTGCCTATTTTTTCTTGTAGAAGGTTTATGATTTTAGGTATTATATTTAAGTCTTTCATCCATTTTGAATTTTTTTTGTACATGGTGTAAGAGAGTAGTCCAGTTTGATTCTTTTGCATGCATATGTCCAGTTTTTCCAACACTATTTATTGAAGAGTCTGTCTTTTCCCATTGTATATTCTTGCCCTCTTTGTGGTAGGTTAATTATCCCTATAAGTGTGGGTTCATTTCTGGGCTCTATTCTGTTCTATTGGCATATGTGTCTGTTGTTTCTGTGTCAGTACCATGCTGCCTTGATGACTGTAGCTTTGTAGAATAGTTTGAAATTAGCAAGCAGGACTCCAGCATTGTTCTTTTTTTTCCTCAAGACTGTTGTGGTTATTTGAGTTCTTTTGTGTTTCCATACAAACTTTAGAATTACTTTTCTAGTTCTGTGAAAAATGTAATTGGTATTTTGATAGGGATTGCACTGAATCTGTAGATTGCCTTGGGTAGTACGGTCATTTTAAAAGTATTAATTCTTCCAATTCATGAACATGATATATCTTTCCAGGGATTTATATACTCTTCAATTTCTTTAATCAGTGTCTTATAGTTTTCTGAGTACAGGTCTTTTATCTCCTTAGGTAGGTTTATTCCTAGGTATTTTATTCTTTTTGAATTGTTTCCTTAATTTCTCTTTCTGATAATTTGTTTGTATATAGAAACAAAATAGATTTTTGTATATTAATTTTTTATCCTTCTGCTTTCCTGAATTCATTGATGAGTTTTAGTTGTTTTTTGGTGGTATCTTTAGGATTTTCTGTGTATCATATCATGTCATTTGCATGCAAACAGTGACAGTTTTACTTTTCCTTTCCAATTTGAATTCCTTTTATTTCTTTTTCTTGTCTGATTGCTGTGGCTAGGACTTCCAACAGTATGTCGAATAAAAGGGGTAAGAGTGGGCATCCTCGACTTGTTCCAGATCTTAAAACAGCTTTTCTCTGTTGAGAATGATGTCAGCTGTGGACTTATCATATATGGTCTTTATTATGTTGAGGTATGTTCCCTCTATACCCAGTTTATGGAGAGTTTTATCATAAATGGATGTTGAGTTTGGTCAAAAGTTTTTTCTGCATCTGTTGAGATGATTATATGATTTTTATTCTTCAATTTGGTAATGTTGTATATCACATTTATTGATTTGAAGATATTGAGCCATCTTTGAATCCCTGGGATAAATCCCACTTGATCATGTGTATGATCTTTTTAATGTATTGTTGAATTTGGTTTGCTAGTATTTTGTTGAGGATTTTGCATCTACGTTCATTAGTGATATTGGTCTGTAATTTTCTCTTTTTTGTGATATATTTGCCTGACTTTGGTGTCAGTGTGATGCTGGCCTGCCTCACAGAATGAGTTTGGAAGCATTTCTTCCTCTGCAGTTTTTTTGGAATAGCTTGAGAAGGATAGGTGTTGACTCTTTCTAAGCATTTGGCAACTTATTGAGACTTGTTTTATGGTCTATGTATTCTGGAAAATGTTCCATGTCCTCTTGAAAAGAATGTGTATTCTGCTACTTTTGGATGGAATGTTTTAAATATATATATATATATATATATATATATATATAACATAATATATAGATAGGTATACATTATGTATACACATATACATATTAAGTCCATCTTATCTAATGTGCCATTTAAAGTTAAGGTATCCTTATTGATTTTCTGTCTGGATGATCTGTCCACTGATGTTAGTGGGGTGTTAAAGTACTCTACTATTACTGTGTTACTATCAATTTCTCCCTTTGTCTGTTAATACTTGTTTTATATATTTAGGCACTCTTATGTTGGGTTCATATATGTTTACAATTGTTAAATCTTCCTCTTGGATTGATCCTTTGATCATTATGTAATGTCCTTCTTTGTCTCTTGTTATAGTCTTTGTTTTAAGTCTATCTTGTCTAATATAAGTATTGCTACTCTGGCTTTATTTTCATTTCTATTTTCATGGAATAACTTTTTCCATTCCCTCACTTTCTATCTGTGTGTATATTTAGATTTAGAGTCTCTTCTATGCAATATATATTTGGGTCTTGCTTTTGTATCCATTCAGCCACTCTATGTTTTTTTATTGGAACAATTAACCCATTTACATTTAAAGTAATTATCGTATGCATGTACTGACAGCCATTTTGTTCATTGTCTGGGGTTGTTTTGTAGTGCTTTTTTGTTCCTTTTTTCTTCCTTTGGTCTCTTCCTTGTGTTCTGATGACTATTGCTACTGTTATGTTTGGATTCCTTTCTCTTTTCTGTGTGTGTGTATCACATTACAGACCTTCAGTTTGTGATTACCATGAGGTGTATATGTAGCAATCCATATATATATAAAAAATCCATATATATGTGTGTGTGTATATATACATATATATAATTATTTTAAGTTAAGTTCGTGATCTCTTAATTTCAAATGCATTTTAACAACCTGGCATTTTTATTACCTGCCATCCACAATTACTATTTTTGACATCATACTTACATCTTTTTAAGTATCCCTTAACTACTTGTGGATAGAGATGATTTTACTACTTTTGTCTTTTTTACCTTCCTCCTAGCTTTATACATGGTTGATTTAGTACTTTTATATTTGCCTTTACCAATGAGAGTTTTCCTTTTAAAATTTTTATATTTCTAGTTGTGACCTTTTGTTTTTTGCTTAGAGAAGTCCCTTTAACATTTCTTGTAAAGTTGATTTAGTGGTGCTGAGTTCTTTTACATTTTGCTTATCTGTAAAATTTTTGGTTTCTCTACCAAATTTGAATAAGAGCCTTGCTAGGTAGAGTATTCTTGGTTATAGGCTTTTCCCTTTCATCACTTAAAATATATTATGCCAATCCCTTCTGGCCTGCCGACTTTCTGCTAAAGAGTCAGCTGATAACCTTAATAGGAGTTCCTTTGTAGGTAAATTTCCTTTTCCCTTCCTGCTTTTAAAATTCTTTCTTTATCTTTAATTTTTGCTATTTTAATTACAATGTGTCTTCGTGTGGTCCTCTTTGAGTTGATACTGCTTGAGACTCTAAGTTTCCTGGACCTGGATGTCTGTTGCCTTTCAGGTTAGGGATGTTTTAGCTAGTATCCCTTCAAATATGTTCTCTGCTCCTTTCTCTCTCCCTTCTCCTTCTGGGACCTCTTTAATATGAAAGTTAGTATGCTTGATGTTGTCTCAGAGGTCTCTTAAGCTGACCTCATTTCTTTTTATCATTTTTTTCTTTCTTCTGTTCAGCTTCAGTGATTTCCACTCCTCTATCTTCCAGCTCACTGATCTGTTCCTCCTTATCATCTACTGTTGATTCCTTCTAGTGTATTTTTTGTTTCAGTTATTGTATTCCTCATCTATGTTCAGTTCTTCTTTATATTTTCCAACTCTTTGTTTAAAACTTCTAACTTCTCACTCTCTTTATCCAGTCTTCTCCTGAGTTCTTTGAACCTCTTTACAATCATTATCTTGAATTCTTTATAGGGTAGATTTCTTATCTCCACTCCATTTAGTTCTTCTTCCGGGGTTTTATCTTGTTCCTTTATTTGGAGCATACTCTTCTGTTGCCTCATTTTGCCTAATTTGCTGTTTTATTTCTATATATTTGGCAGGTTGGTTATGTTTTCTGACCTTGGAGAAGTGGCCTTTTGTAGGAGACATGTTATGCAGCTCAGCAATGCACTCCTTTGTGTTCATCAGATGTATATGCTGTGGGGGTGCCCCAATATGGGCTGCATGGGTCCTTCTATTGTGACAGGCTGACTACTATGGGTGGCCTGGTAGGTGTGACTGGTCCCTAGTCAGATTGGTTGCCAAGGTCTGCCTTGTGCAGAGGCTGCTGGCCATTGGTGGGCAAAGTCGGGTCACAAAGTGGTTGGCTGCAGGGCCCTGAGCAAGCAGGGCCAGCTTGAGTTGGCCAGCTGATGCATGGTGTTGGATCCTGGAGTGGCTGGTTCAGGGGCCCAAGGTGTCCTGTTTCATGATTCCTTCTTTATATCTTTAGTTGTAGAAGATCTTTTCTGTAGTCTTCTAGTTTTTCTCAGCAATAGTTGCTCTGTAAGTAGTTGTAATTTTGGTGTTCCATGGGAGGAGTCAAGCTCAGAGTTTTCAAACGCCACCATCTTGGCCATTCTCCCTCCAAGATTAATATTCTTCTCTTTTTAAATGCATTCAATGTCCAAAATAAAACAACTGGCCACTCTTTGTCAGATTCCCAATTAAATATATATAAGCTATAAAATGTATGAAACTTTAAGATAGTCACATTATACCTCTCTTCATCCCAAACAGCTCTTATCAGAGTATCTCATGCACTAAGGAAGCTTACCAAATATCTTAACTGGTTTAATCATTTTTCTATCTGTGAATTGTTCTCAGAAGAAACAAAATCTCTATTCTTCACTTCCTTTGTCCTATGTTCTAAAAACGTAGTAAGTGATCAAATCCTAGTTTGAGTCAGTGTATTTCTACCATATGCACAAACTCAAATGTACTCAAATTCAAGTACATGGACTCATAAAAAGGATGAGAGAGAGCAATGGAGACACAGATAGAGAATTAAACAGTATGAACAGTTCACTTGTCATTCCACTCACTGAGCATATGCCCCAGAGTGAGCACGAGATGCAAAACGGAATTCTGCCTTTTCCTCTGTTGAGTTCACTTCCTACGCATCTCTCTTAGTGATCATCTTGCTGCAGTTCTGAGTATTCTAGTTTTCAAAGATGTGTATTGCATATAATATGATTCCTAAATTCAGTGCAATTACTTCATCTGGTACTCAACCAAAAAAGAAAAAAATCTATCTGTTCCCAAACTAGAGAGGAAAATTGGCTGTACTGGACTTATTGAGAGACAGTATATCAGTTTCAAACTTGGCATCGTCCTAAGAGGTTTTCAAGGGCAAGTTTGCCTTTACTCAACTTTTGCTTTACCTGCTGACTCTAGACATTATGCTCACTTAAGATGTCACTCTACAGCATGGCACTCCACTGTACCCTGAAAAGACTCTTTCTGACTTTGACATTTAATGTATTTTATGCAAAGTGTTCTTTATTCACAACTGATGATTAAAAAAGAAAAAAAGATAAAAATATCTAAATCACTTGCCATGATTTTGAGGCTTTTAGAAGCACAATTACAGATAACAAACAAATATAGGGGAAAAAATCAAAGAACAGAAAAAACTTTAACACAAAGATCACATACACATGTGCCCACCGGGGCCTTACAGGTAAGGAAACAAGTGGAGAATCTTGGACTTATCAGAATACAAGGTCTGGAGAGGCCTGGAGAGGCAGAACAGCAGGAACTCCAACTCACTGTTTCAATGCAGGAATGGAGGCTCAGTGTTGCCACTTTTTTTTCAAAAGAAACTAAAAATCTGGATTTATATAGGAAAGACTGCCAAGGAATTTTTAAAATAATAGCAAATCCTCTGGGTCAAGACCACAAGAGCACAACAAACAAGATCCATTGGTCTAACAACACAATGACCATCCATTTGCAATCTCTGCACTACCATACCTTTATCACAAATAAGTGGCTTTTTAAGTAAAAATATAACCATCTGAATGCATCCAGTGCTTAATTAGCATTCTGAAGATTAAATAATGTATGGTTTTCTTTGTATTGGGCAATTACGGCATTTTGCTGAATCAGGAAAAATGCAATTTTCAGTTTGCTTGAGAAAAAGTATTTAATACCTCTCAACATATAGGGATATTTTAGCATGGTGCCAAGTTTGTGCCTGGAGTTCTTTCTTTCTTTTGATTGATAAGAAGTGTTTCCAGTCACCTGTTTACCTAAGAGTTAAGAAATAAAAGAAATTAAATAGTTCCCTATACTTGTAAGACAAGTTGAATTTATTCTTTATGGGATCACAGTGCTAGATTATCATCATACAAACCTGTAAATATAATTTGATGGTTTCTCTATCTCAAAAAAAAATCCTGTAGCCTCAAAATTAGACCTTCCATATAAATCAGGAAATTCTTATCGTAGGATGCATTTCTGAGCGGGGAATATAAGACTCCAACAATATAGTTGTTGGCAAAAAATTGTCTGACTTTGATATACACAACATCTGAAGTCATAGCTTGGAGGTTGAGCCCTTACATCATTATTCCATACATACCAAACCTATTTGTTTGTTTCTATAATCGTTCACAGAGCACAGAAACCATCAGAGAGTAATAAGTCCAGGAAGGCAAATTGTACTTCTTATGGTTATAAGGGCTGTAGTGCTCAGTAGACTGGAATTACTTTTCTAGCAAAATAAATCAGAGGGCTTCCAAAATTTTTTAAACCTCTAATCATGAATGATGTTTACATTTCTGTTGGTTTCTAGATTTACATACAACATATGGTGAGCAAAAAATATCAAAACCCATTCCAGAAATGAAAGGCAAAATCTGTTGTACAATTTGATGTGCCCCAAGTAGTCTGGTACCAGAGATTATAAATCTGCCTTTTGTTATATCAGTCTTTCTGATGGGCATGTTTTAAAACTGTATGCAAAATAGTTCAATTATAACCGTCACTTGTGTAACTATTGTCTAATAATATAAATGGCCTATTATAGAATAATTATGAAAACTAATATGAGTTTAAATATAGGAAACTTCTCCTATAGATCTGGAATGAACTCTTATAAATAAAGGGATACAGGATGTAGCATTAATCAAGTTTGGGCAACTCAATGGGTGGCAGCAAATATCCACCTATCACTGCTCTGTCAAAATAATGCAGCAGAAACTGCCAAGTTTTGCTTACAGGAAATGTAGGGAGGTTGATTGATATTCACTGATCTTGGTATTCAAGATGGTAGTTACTCTGTGTTAGTGTCAATGTCAAGGTAAGAGTGTACACGTACATGCCCAGCAACTTCACAGGGAAAAGCCCCCCTCCCAACCTTTAGGTGTAGCCATCTATAACAAAGAAATGCTTAATAACTACTCTATGTTATACCTATTTCAATTTTTAATTTTTTTCAAATGATTATTTATAGCTCACATGCAAGAGCTGTTTGAACAAATGTCTGCATTTTAATTACACAAGTCCAGAGTTCTGTGCTGTATATTTTTTTTAATCTTCAGAGATAACACAATGCTGGTGGGTTTCAAAGATACAAACTAATCTGCACAGTTGGGGTGCTATATGCCATCCAAAGATCATGAAATTAATGAGGTCAACTTTAAAGGGGCCAAATTTTCTTGAACTGGTTTGATTTGAGCAAAGGGACTCATTTTCATGTAGTCTTAAAACATTTTTATTATAGCTATTTAATTTTATGACACTGGTCCAAAGAATTTGCTAAAAGTCAGAGGAAATCTCCTATATTTCTTCTCTCTCTCCCTTTCTCTCTCTTGGCTATCTGTCTCTCTTTCTCTCCTATTTTCTGTATATTGAAATTTAGAATCTGATATAGTTATAATTTACCTACAGTCCCTTTTCTCCTACAGCACTCAGATTTGAAGGACATTTAAAGATTTAAGGTGAGTTTTGAATATTAAAATCAGCATGAAGGGCTTCCCTGGTGGCACAGTGGTTGAGAGTCCGCCTGCCGATGCAGGGGACACGGGTTCGTGTCCCGGTCCGGGAAGATCCCACATGCCGTGGAGCAGCTGGGCCCGTGAGCCATGGCCGCTAGGCCTGCGCGTCCGGAGCCTGTGCTCCGCAACGGGAGAGGTCACATCAGTGAGAGGCTCACATACCCCAAAAAAAAAAAAAAAAAAAAAAAAAAAAAATCAGCATGAACACCAATGTAAACTCTGAGTACATCTCTACATGTTCATCAGTTCCCAAAACTTATTTTAGAAGCTCCTACTAAGTGCATATAATATTTTCACCTCTCTCAATATTAAACAATAAAAAAATAAACAAAACTATTATTTCTGACAGGTCTCATAAGACATTGGTTTTAAATTCATTTCCATGAGGAAGAGGAAAATGTTATAATTCTCTTATTGTTAATGTTGAGCTAGTCCCCCATGGAGCTCTAATGAAATGATTAATTGGAAAGTCATTTGGAACAGTATAAAGAAATATACATTTGTTACAAATATTTTACTACTATTACCTATAATGATAATAAAAACTACACCATAATACTCATGCCCTTTCAGCTGTGTTTGTTCCTTGGCTGTTGTTATTCCACTGCTAAAATCAACAAAAAGTGTTTTGGTACCTACTATGATTCTGGGCACCGGGAAATAAAGTAGGCTACATTGTTCTCACCCAGAAATAACTTAAAATCTAATTGGCAAGCTACAATACATACACTCAAACACATGCAACTTTTGAAAAATTGATGTATGTTTAAAAATCTAATTAATATGATTATTAACTATCTTGTATTGTGTGGGACAGACACTGAGTGTCACATGAGGGAGAGAATATGTTTAGCTGAGTAATTGGGAAAGATTTCACAGGAGGTAGCCATATGCCTGGTTTTGATGTTTGGGTAGAATTTCATTAAGTATGGAGTAGTGTGTGCATATGTACTGTGGTTTTGGTGGGAGAGGGGGCAGTGTCTTCCAGGAAGAGGTACAGTGGCACCAAAGGTATTAGACTGTACAAACCATCTTAAGAGGACAATGAGGACATAGCCTGGATGTTCCAGGGAGCATTGAGCTATATCCAAGCTAAGAAATGTGGATTTTTATTTAGTAATTAATTAGAAATATTGAATGATTTTTGAGTGAGAGAATACTAGGTACAAAGTATAATTCTTAGATGTTTAATCTCACAGTATTATAAAGAATAGATTGAAGGAATAGAGACCAAACTTTGACTTGCAATAGATTAAATACAAGGTGATTAGGACCTGGACCAGAATGGTAGCAATATAAATAGGAAGAAAAGGACTAGAAGAAATGTTTTATTTCAAAGGCACTTGATAATAGCTGGATATGTAGTGTGAGGTTAAAGGAAAAAAAAAAGATGTCATGACTTAAAGGCTGGATGCCAGAGACAATGCTCTACCACTTATTAATTTACTTTAAAAAGTGTATTCTTTTAACAAATATTTATTGAGGGTATACTATTTGTCACACACTGTGCAAGTCCACGTGGGTTCAATGAGGCATGCAAGCTTTAGAGGTAGATAAATAGATATGAAGTAAACAACATATGTCTATTAATTATAAGTATTTATAGAATAAGTATTCTAAATGTATGGACATACATACATATTATATATGTATGTTATACTATACATATAAGACATGTACATGTAATATATGTTAAATATGTATATTATACATATAATCATATATACACCCACACTTTTGAGATGAAGATTGACATTAATCAAATAACCAATATATTAATTATAATCAAATAACAAATATATAATTATGAGCTCTGTCAGGGATTATAAAGGGAAATGGAGGAAGCTATGTGAGCATGCAACAAGAATACTTGTGTGAGTTGGGATTGTCCAAGAAGGTTTCTCTGAGGAAGTGATGTTAACTAGGCAAATGATAAAAAGAGTATTCCTAAGAACAGGAACAGTGTGGGCCCAGGTTTGGAAAGGGAAATTTATGAGTTCATTTCTGGACAAGTTGAGTTTGACGTTTCTTTGAGACATCCAAATGGAAATGTTGAATCAGAACATAGAAATATAGGTCTGACACTCAGAAGAACAGTCTAGGCTGCAGATCTAAATGTAAAAGTCCCTAGCAAAGAGATGAGTCATAGATATGGATGAAAACTACTAGGAAGAAAATTTACAGTAAGAGGCTTACAGGGCTTAGAGCAAGCCTAGAAATCTGCAATGTTCAGAAGGGGAGTAAAGGAGGATATGCAGGCCCAGGAGACTAAGAAGTTGATGGTTAGGGGAAAAAAAATGTGGAGGATGTGGTATGAGAGAATTAAGAAAGGGATTGTTTCTTGCCAGAAGTAGTTAATATTTTTGAAAGTTGCCTAGCAGACAAACAATTTGAAGCCTAAAAAAGACCTCCCATTGGATTTAATTATATGAAGGGCATTGGTGGCCTTGATGAAAGTAGTTTAGGAAGAGGATAAGGAATAAAGGCCAAATTATTGTTGGATAAGAACTGAGTGGGAGGTGAGAAACTAGACAGCTGGGTTTGAAACATTTGGCAGTTAACAGACTTTAATAAAATAAACTTTTGAAAGGAAGAATGAGGTTTTGTTGCTGTTGTTCTTGTTACTTTGATGTACGTGTCTGTATATGTGTATGTTGTTTATTTTTATAGAAATAAGATGTCGGTTTTATCCAACTTGAATTTGGGAGGACGGCAGAAACTTAAAAGGAAAAGTTTCAAGCATCTACAGAGGAAAACCAGTGCTCAGGAGAGAAGACAGGGCTGGAGAAATGGATTAGGTCATAATCTCAGAGATGAGAGTCATTGCTCTAGAAAGGCTTTGGTGAGAAGAGAAAAGCATAGAAAAAAGCTAAGAACCCAGGACTGGTCTTAGTGAAACTCTCCATTTAGGAAAAGAAGCTAGAGGTGATATGGAGTCTAGAAATGAAGACATGGAAAAGCAGCCCAAGAAAGAGATAGAGCAATGAGGTTGAAACCAAGGGAAGGATAAGTTTTTAAAAGAAGGAAGACTTCCAAAGCAACATGTAGAAACTCTTAAATTGTGCTATTTGCAATCACTAACACTCAAAAGAGCCATTTATTCAAGCCGAATAAAAAATTTTCTTATTTGAATGTTTTTAAAATGTGATGACACATTCCCCTGCTTTCTTATCCAGTGTGGGTTTTGAAAAACAAAAATTATGATAAAAATAAATGTTAAGTATTGATGAGAGGATAAATAGAAAATAAAATATTACTCCGAATCTCCCAAACCGAAAAGAATCATCAACTTTAGGTAAAATTAATTTCAGGCATCTCTTTATGTTCTTACATAGATGGAAGATAACAAATAAGGATATATGGAATTAGAGCTGAATACTAGAGAACTTGGTATCTAAAGAGACCTATCTGGTTAGATTCTTAGCCAGCTAGATATAGATAGATATAAGTCCTTCAAGTAATAAATTTGGAAGAGTAGAATCATATCATACAAGCTGTTTTAATACAAATATAAAATTATTTTCATTTTAATTTAAGAAAAAGAAACAAGTGGGAATAAAATGCTAGAATCTACATAAATGTTTCTTTAACAAATTGGTATTAGTTCCTAAAAGAGCTTGCTTATTTTAATAAAAATGGAAAAAATATTTAAAAGTTTATAATATTATATTTCTAACTTCAAATTTCAAATGTACACAAGTCCATTGACTTTTTTTCATGATAGATGTATAAATTAGTCTTAGACATGTTCCCATCTCCTTTCCTATATCTTTCATGATTTTTGTTTATTTTTCTCCCTTGTCTACTTGATAGCATTTAAATTCTGTCCTTTAGCTGTAAGTACCATTCTTTAGTCATAATTTTATATCTTAACCAATTCAGAGCTCACTTTTCTTGTTTTGCCATGTTTCTCTATTCTTCAGGTTTGTCTTTTTTTTTTTTTTTTTTTTTTTTTTTTGTGGTACGCGGGCCTCTCACTGTTGTGGCCTCTCCCGCTGCGGAGCACAGGCTCTGGACGCGCAGGCTCAGCGGCCATGGCTCACGGGCCCAGCTGCTCCGCGGCATGTGGGATCTTCCCGGACTGGGGCACGAACCCGTGTCCCCTGCATAGGCAGGCGGACTCTCAACCACTGCGCCACCAGGGAAGCCCTTCAGGTTTGTCTTGATTCACCTTCTGGCCAGCAAGATCTAGCCAGTAGTTTTTTCAAAAAAACGATTTTTTCATTGATGCATCCCTAAGTTCTTCCATGCATAAGGTGGTCTGCCAAACTGCCTTTTGTACTTTGAGGACAACTAGACTGGGTATAAAACACACAATATCTTTTTCTCGGAACTTTTAAAGCATATGTATTGTCTTTTGCTCTTGGGTTCTCTTTAAAAAGATTGAGGACAGTCTGTTTTTTAACCTGTTTTCTACTGGGCTGTTTATTTATTATTTCTTTGATATTGAAATTCAGCAATATCATCAAATTTGGCACCAATCATCCTGTATCATCTTTTCCAAAGACACAAAATACCTTGTTTATATGTAAATGAAAGCCTCTCTCTTTTTTTTCGGGATTTTTCTTATATTTGAAAGCTTTTATCATTCTGGTCTCTTCTTCAGGAACACTAAATATGCATCAGTTAGATATATTCTGCGTTCTCTATTATCTTATTCATTACTATTTTGTATCTTTGTTATTTTCCATTTAATTTTGTGTGTTTTTCTCCATTATACCCACTATATCTTTGTGCTTTGAGCCTCTTCTATTATACTTTAAATTGCTTCATTATATGGCTTCACTTCCAGTATGTTTTATTTGTTCCTTACATTTCTTTTCTGAGGACTAACAGTTTGCTTTTAACTTTTTTCTATTTTATAGTCTCTTATTTGCACCCTTATATACATATATATTTTACTTCTTTGAAAAGTTATTTATTTAAATTCTTCCTGTGTATTTTTAGGAAAGAATTCTTATGCTACATGTTTACTTTGCTACCATTTGCTTATGTCTATTTCCTCTTTTTTTCCCACAGTTAATGGGTTGGCTTCTAAGTTTTACTCAAGTTTGAATGAGGCTAGCTACCTGCTGAAAAATAGTCTATAGGAGGATTGGGGAGTATGAGCTATAGGATACGTAACTCTAGAGCCTCAATGGAAATTTGTGGTCTCAAACACTCTCACACCAATTCAGTTATTTCCTTTGTCCTGAGTGCATGACTCTCCTCTGTGTGCAAGTAGTCATTGTGACTAACAGAAAATCTTTTTATGTCAAGCATTCCCTGTGCAGCTGCCTCTTTTTCCCTGCATCACCTCTGGCACTCACCCTTGCAAAGAACACTAGGCTTCGGTCAATAGTAATAGTGAGTCTCTGTTTAGTTTCTCCTTCTGTGCCACCTCCCCTGTCATTCTATGCTATTAAACATATTCTACAGGGAGGTTCTGTTCTTTTCTGCAGCCACTATACCCCCTGGATCTTGTCATCTTGAATCAAAGAATCATTGTCTATGCCTTTCTGGATTGTAACATTTACTTTTGAGAAAAATCAATATCCGTCAATGATCAAGGAGGCGTGCATTGGCTCTCAGCATCCTGCCCTGTTTAGGCTCAGATTTTACATGATTTGGTGGGTGTGTGAACAGTTAGTAGTTTGAGGTTTTAACCATTCTTTTGTTTCATTTTAGCTAGTTGTTTTTTTTTTTCTCTTTTTTTAAATTTTTGGTCATTGTTTTTAATGGATTTGAGAAAGGAAAATAATTGCCTCAACCCTACTATCTTAAGCTGAAGTTCATGTGCATTAATTTAAAAATGCTGGGACAATGCAGCTCTTTGATAGATATGCAAAGAGAGAATATACTATTGTGATTCTTCAAAGAGTTTCAGATGTTGGAAAAACTGCAATTCCAGGAAAGGAAACTCTCCATTTTGAAACTGGGAACTTTAGGGTGTATAGAGAAAAATGAAGAAAAAGATTGGCCTGGATGTAGAGCTAAAAGTTATCCTGGCATCATTAAAAGTAAGAGAATTTCAGATGGATTACTTCTAACATGATACCTATGAACCTTTATAGTCATGTACCCTTTCATCTGCTTGATTTTAAGTGCTTGTCCTAACACCACCTATTTCTTGTTACAAGGAGAAAATAAAAGTTTCTGCCTGAAAGATTTTATCCTTTACAACCCATTTTCTCCCCCAACCTGACCCTGCAGTGAAGTCAAAATGACAAATTTGTGACATCATAATAATTTTTTTCTCCAGGAACAAACTGTGAAGCCATTAACACAGGATGGTGACTTCACTGCAGGATCAAACAAAGCAGCTGGCTAGCGAGGAAAGAGGGAGCATTCTTTTTCAAACACAGATGTATCTTCAATAATAACCAGGGAAACTCAGAAAATTACTGTCAAAGTAAATTGCATTTTGTATAAATGCCATCTCCTTTCAAGTTTGCCCCAGCATGATCATGCTTCTTTATTTAGTGGTGTTGCCCTTTTCTCCTTAGAGACCTTTAACAAAATCTCCTTTTATATTTCAGGCATCATTAAAATGACTTAAATGAGTAGGAATGGGGCATGCCTGGTATTTATTTTTAATTATTTACATAAATAAATAGGTCTTATTTTATACCTACTGCAGTTCTGAAAATATATTTTACTAAGTGGACTTAATGCTCATATTAGTATAAAGCACTCAATAGGTAATATCTGTTCAGTTTTTCATTCACCAGGACCAAAGTGTGTGTTTTGATCCAAAAGAAATCCCACAAGGTGATTATGATACTTCAGTATCATTGTTCATATCTCTATTTGGATCTATGAATGGTGAGGTGAGAGACAAAGTCTCTGCACTTGAGAGATAAGGTTAATATATATGACAAATTAAACAATCCTGCAAGGAAATATGAATAATGCCAAGTAAGCAATACAGACCTCACATGCCAAGAGTTCAGAGGAGAATGCCGTGAATGTGAAAGGCATGGGAACTGAGAGGCTAGGCTCTGGAGCTGAACTATTCAAGCCTCAAATCTCAACTCTGCAATTTAACTGCTATGTGACTTCACTTCTCAAAGCTGCGATGTCCTCAGTTGTAAAATAGGAGAAAATGATACCTATCTCACAGTGTGGTTGTGAAAGGTAAATGATAACCTATGGAAAGCACATAGCAAAGTGCATGGCATAGTGAAAGTATTCAGTGAATGTAAAAATGAGCTGCAGTTTTCAGATGCGATTAATGAAGTCAGACTTTAGAATTTTAAGTAAAACAAGATTTAGAAGGCAGAAGTAAGAAGTAGATTAATCTATCTGGAACTTGAGATTCACAAAAGAGTAAAAAAGATAGGTTCAAAGAAGTACATCGGTGTCAAATGGTGGAAAACATTGAATTCAGGCTACATTTAGAGTGGATTCCTTATTATTCATTCAATAATTTTATTAAAAACTTATTATGTGTCAGTCACCTAATAACTGAGGATATAATAATACATAAAATGAATAAAATTTCTATCTTCATGGAACTTACACTGAGCAAAGGTAAGATATTGATGGCTGTGAACAAGGACATAATGTGATACAATTTATATTTTAGAAGTATTAATTAGATGGTCATAATCAGAAGAAATGAAAGCACGTTGGGACTAAACTTTTCTTCTGGAATGCTACTGCAATGACTCAAAAATGATAGGGAGAGATTCATGATTAGACTAGAGTCAATGAGAATAGAAAGATTTGACAAAGATTGCAAAGAAAAAAATCATAAGAATTAGAAACTTATTGAATGTGAAAATGCAGACATTCAGAAGAGATCCTGTTCTTATCTTATATGCATTCAAACATTCAAGTGAAAATTCAGCAGATAAATTCCATGGGAGATTGGTGATTTTCTTTCTTTTCTGTTCTCTTAACAATGATGGTTGGAGATGTGAATGGATAAAATATTTGAAGGAGATGTAAAGAGATCAGAGGAAAAGGTAGAGCAAACTATCACATTCTTATTCCATTTTTCTAGAGAAGGAAGAAAATAAATCAGAATAAGAAACAGAAAAGAAGTAAAAATATAAACTTCAGATATAGTATTGTCATAAAAGCCAGAGGAACAGTGTTGTGATAAAGGAAGTGGTCAAATGTGTTAAATGTACCAAACCACCAAGAAAAATGAAGACCAAGAAAGGACAGTTGAATATGACAAATGAAGAGGTCATCTGAAGCCATTTCAATGAGCAATCTCACTGGTTGGTGAAATAAATCATTAGTTAGTAAGAAATGGAGGCAATAAATAGACACCCCCTCCTTCAATAAGTTTGGCCTTAAAAGATAAAAAGACATTTAAGTATCTCAAGTGTCAAGCAGGTGAGTTAGTCACTCCCCTTTTCCATTCCAGATGTTAACTGTAATTCCAAATAGTCATTTCAGAAGTGTCTGCTTTTGATTACTGGGAAAACTCGTGAATGGGCGTAAGTGGCTTAATGCAGGTTCACCAACATTGCAGGAGAGGAGTGCATTTTGATGATGACAAGTAATTGCATTATCTTTATAGTCACAGCATGTAATTAACTTTTTAAATATTACACAAAATTCTGAAGCCCTTAGATTGGAACTCTGTCTAAGAGAAAGAGTCAGAAGGAGAACCTCTGCCTGTTATGTGCCGAAATGATCCCATATGTACAGAATTCTCACAGAATGTCTCTCCCATCATATACAGATTTATGGATGAGCTCCTTTATTACCAGACATCTTTCCTTCTTGAAGATGACAGAAACCTACAGCTGTCAATTGCTAATAAACATAGTTCTCTTGCATTACAATCCACCCTACAATGTGTTTTCCTTGTGAAATCCCAAGGGTAAAAAAAAAAAAAAAAAAAAAGATGTATATCTACAACCAGCTGCAGTGAAGCTGTCACATGTCTAAGCTGATTTGTCTCTCTATCTCATGTCTGAATTAGCACATACAGTGCTGGGGCATTTATGTCAGCCAAGGTGAAGCCAGAAAAACCTGCCACCATCATCTTTTTCAACCCATATTATCACAACACAGGCACAAGCAGGCTAGCTGGCTTCTTTGAATTTGCATTTTTTGATTAGATACTACCTATGTCATCACCTCTTCTGAAAAGCCCTCACTCAGCCCCAGTGATGGAGGATTAGAGATACTGGGAGATGATCCATCCATCAAGTCTCTGAATACTCATAGACCCAGACCTTTTTTTAAGGTATCAACATATATGTACATTCTGGGTCTCATGGAGAGAGACAAGCTGACTTTTCCTTTTTTTTAGAATTTTGTATTGCAACCACAAAAAACCTTAAGAGTGCATGTCTTTGCCCACCTTAATTTCTTCTCATATTTGGTGGCTATTACAGAAGTATCCCTTCTATAAGTAACAAATTTCCCTCAAATTTTCACCACTTGGTCACAGATTCAAATTAGCTCTACTGGTACCAAAGGGAAATCATTGCTCACACTGGTTGGTGGTCTTTTAAACAAAGAATAGAAGCCATCACAAGTGTCCATATTGCCATGAATATTTTTTTAAATTTTATTTATTTTTGGCTGCATTGGGTCTTTGTTGCTGCGTGGGCTTTCTCTAGTTGTGGCGAGCGGGGGCTACTCTTCGTTGTGGTGTGTGGGCTTCCCATTGCAGTGGCTTCTTTCGTTGTGGAGCACGGGCTCTAGGGCACGTGGGCTTCAGTAGTTGTGGCGCATGGGCTTTGTTGCTCTGTGGGATGTGGGATCTTCCCAAACCAGGGATTAAACCCATGTTCCCTGCATTGGCAGGTGATTCTTAACCACTGTGCCACCAGCAAAGTCCATGCCATGAATATTTTAAAGGGAAATAGTAGAAGTGTGTCTATGACATTTTTCAAAGAAAATATTTCTTCTATAGTTCAAATTTAATCATGGAAAAAATAATACCCTGTAGACAATATATGAAAGAGAAAAACAAAACACATCTGAGACATGGTAACTCCTTCAAGGAGTTTATAGTTTTAAGAAGAGGAAAATTTGCACACATAAGGCAACTAGATAATGACAAGGTAATATATAATGATAATTTGATGTTATAATTGTTTCTTTGTATGTTTAGGGGAGATGGAACTTCTGAGTGTGTACAACATAGTGGGAAGACATGAGTTTTGAGTCACAGTTGAGGAGATAATAGGCATGAACATCTTAGGGTTGTTTCAGAGGTTGTAGGAGATAGATTATTTTATAAAATTTATAATGTTTAATAAATTTAATTTAAAAAATTTAATGATAATAATAAGTGCTATGTAGAATTGGGCCCATTCTGGACATGGCGACACAAAAAGAACCAATTGTCAGGGAGAAACTCTGTATAGAGAGGCAATATGACAGATAATGAATCTGAAAGACAGCAGTTTAGAGTTGATTTGATAAAAATGCTGAAAATTTTTAAGAGAATTTACCACTTCAGAAGACTTTTCTATGATTTCCTTCAACATCATTATTCCTCGGTCTTGATTGCACATAAGAATCACTTGTGGAGATTTAAATACTATTAATGCCTCAGTTACAGATATTGGTAGATTTTCAGTGTTTCCCAGGTGTTCATTATGTGCAGCCAAAGTTGATTACACTGTTTACTGTTGAACAAATGAGATAGGGATAGCAAGGAGTACTTACTATATCAATTTACCTGAGAAAAATAAAGTCAAAAAGTTAAAATGACCTAAAAGTTAAAATAAGGTTGCATAGCTGTATCATGATAGATCCTGACATGGAATCTACCTCTGTGCTCTTAGAAGAGGTTTTTACTGTTTTCTGACATTAGAAACATCTTGAGTATTAGGACAACTTGTGAAAATGGCCTTTGATGTGGATGAATCTATTGCATGTAGGCAGTGCTGAGCAAGGGGTGTCCGGCCACAGGAGCATCAGGTAGAAACCTCCTATAACATTCTGGGGATGCAGGGATGTTGTAGATCTACATAAGCATGGTTAACTCATAAGTGAGGCCATATATGAGCAGATGGCAATGTGACTTCATAGTAACATCTCCTAATTTGGGGCATTAAGGACAAAAGCTGGAAAACATAAAAAGCCCACTATTACAGTCTATTTATATCTTCAGACTTGGGATTCTAATTAGTAGTCAGCTTCAACTCAGTGGAGATGACTATGCAAATCAAACCTGAAATCACTACTATAGGTCAATGGGTTGTCATTAAGTCTGAAACATCTCTGCCTCACGATGAAAATGTAATACCTTCTGGTTGATTAGATACCTGGAAATTTCCGTTACATAAAAATTCTGTCTCATAAATCATTAAGAAAAGAATGAGTCATACTTACATGCATAAATATTGCTTAATCTCAACACATAACTGTGTGCATTATTAATTAATAACATGTGTTGCTCATAAACTACTTTTAATGCTTGATATCAAGTATAGTAGTTGACCTTGAATAGATCCCTCTTTTATAAAGCTTTAACAACAGCATGCTCTGAATGTAAATGAATTTGACAGATAAGGAGGCTTATCTGTATTTGAGAAGGTGCATAATCTTAAATTTTTGAAAAACACAAAGAGTTACGGTTTTACCAAGAAATTCTTTATTCTGGTAGAGATTGAATTAGTTTAATATTAAAATTCCATACTTGGTCAGATATTTAATCCATTCACCTTGGAATCTAGTCCCTGATAGAAATAACAAAAACTGTATTATGAAAGAGAACTGGTTGACCTCATTGTCATTCACTTGAAATCACCCATAGCTTCTTTTAGATAATTGTTATGGATCTATAAGCTATGATTTAAAATCTAAGATTTGAAATACATTATTTTATTTGCTGGTATGCAGCTATTTTTTTATTATTTTGAATCTATATAAATCCTCAGGGTAATGAGTTTCATTATTTCACCATAGGCTTGCTACCTGCTGTATCAAGCCGTGCTTCCATTTATTTGAAATGTTTGAAATGTTATGAGTGCTAATAGTTAATCACTTGATGTATAAGGACAGATACCCAAATGAAACACCCACAGTAAAGCAAGTTCAGAAAATGATGTTGTGCAAAACACACAAGAAAAAATGAGCTAAAAATTGCAGCTCTTGGGCTTCCCTGGTGGCGCAGTGGTTGAGAGTCCGCCTGCCGATGCAGGGGACACAGGTTCATGCCCTGGTCCGGGAGGATCCCACATGCCGCGGAGCGGCTGGGCCCGTGAGCCATGGCCGCTGAGTCTACGCGTCCGGAGCCTGTGCTCTGCAACGGGAGAGGCCACAACAGTGAGATGCCTGCGTACCGCAAAAAAAAAAAAATTTGCAGCTCCCTAGAACCTTGAAGGAATTCGATATTCTGAACAGCTGAGTTTTCCAGCTAGCTAAAATGTACTCCTTTAAGAAATAAATAAAAAAAAATAAACTTAAGAGTTTCAAATATAATACCTGCAGGTGCCATGCAGGTAGAGTATGGCTAAAGGAGATGGCAGATATTTAGCTCCAATTATTTGTCTGCTTTGCTTGTTTTTATGCTAATAGTATTTGTTGAAGCATGAGGTGCATACAGTAAAATGCATAGATCATAAATACATAGCTCAATATTAGCAATGTATATAAACATGACCAAATTCAAAATAAATAATATTTGCATCAGCCCATAAATTTTCCTTTCCAGTCAATTTCTCTGCCACTCCCCCCAAAGACAATCACTATTCTGATTTCTAACATCATAAGCTAATTTTTTTAAGATCATTTAACAACATTGTATCTGGAATCATGTAGGATGTACTTTTTATGCTTGTCCGTTTTTGCTCTGTGTAGTGTTTTTGAGATCCATCCATGTTGTTACACATTAGTAATTTGTTTTTATTTTTATTGTTGTTGAGTAGATTCCATTGTATGGCTCTACCACAGTTTGTTAATACATCCTGTTGATGGGTGTTTGAGTTGTTTCCAGTTTGAAACTATTACGGTTAACGTTGCTATGACCATTCTTAGATAAATCTTGTTCTGGACGCATACATTTATTCCTCTTGGTTAAATTAGGAGTGGAATTTCTGGCCCATATTTTAGATTTATGGTTAACTTTATGATAAAATTTCAGTTTTCCAGAGTGGTGGCCATATTATTAATCCCATTGGTAATATATGAGAGTTGTCATACAGTTGATGATTGATTTCAGTATCACTACATTTTCTAATTTTTCCAAGAAATTGATAGATGCCAATTTTAAGTGAAAGTTTCTGATTTTTAAATATTGTCAAGTAATTCAATTGTTTCTAATTAACTGATGCCCCTAAACACTCACCAGCCAGATTCTTCCTGCAGGACACCACTTTGACATTTCTGATATATTACATGCTTTATCTCCTTAAATAGAGTAACCTAAACAGATCCAATTATTTCTTGATGACTTAGACCATTTATAAATACCAATTATTATTTTATATTATTACATTCTTGGACTTCATCAGAATCTATTGAGGTACAAATGTCTGTCTCAATACAAAGTAGCCCCCAAAGGTATAAGACTTATTCTTTTATATCAGTTCTGCTTTTTGTAAATTTTCTATCTCCTTTGTTGTCATCAAGCCATTTGCTAAATTCTTGATGATATATATGATTATTCTTCCTATTCCTAATTTATTGCTTCCTAGTATCCTTTGCAGGAATACAGACAATGACTTTTTCTTAAAGAACTATGTATGAAATAGGGACAAATAAACTTTGAGACAAGGCCTGAAATATACCTCTAGAAGTAAAATGTGAGAATTTGAGACATAGATTTTGTGACATCTATTTTTCTGCCTAGAGTCACCTGTTTATTTCCTGGTGCTGAGCCATCTTCCAGAGAGAGGAGCTTGCCGGAGAGCTGAATTTTTATATAGCTAAAGTATTAGTCTTTTATCAGCAAGGGATTTCATCCAAGGACAAAGACCCAAATAAGGACTAATAGGTGGAAGTATAAGATGCTCTCATAATATAAACTTCTTCAGAAAAAAAAAGCAAAACAACAAAGCAAAACAACAAAGCATTCCCACCTGTACAAGTGTGTCATTATACAACAGAGTAGTGTTTTATGGTATTTATTGTGAATATTCATAAAGGCTGACATGAACCATTGGTTCTCAAATGACTACTAAATATTTTTTGGAAATGCAGAAAATACACCCAATTCTTGGCTTAATTTTGAGCAATAATAACAAGAATAATTGTTTGCTACATGCTTGGCACTATCTAAGCATTTTACATGCATTGTCACATCTGATTCATCCAATGAGTATAGTTATTATTATTAGACCCATATTTCAACTGAGAAAACTACAGCCCAGACACATTAGTAAATGGACCAACTCACCCAGTTAATAGATGATAAGGGCAGAAATTGAAACCAGGAAGTTTTCTTACACAACCTATGATATTATCCACAATGTTACACATTACTGTGTCTACATCTTTTTCTCTCCTAGGTTGAAATTTTAAGAAAATAATTAATTTAATTAATGTCACATTTGCGATTAC